>NC_058412.1:26314285-26393664 GCF_002201575.2 Neomonachus schauinslandi | reverse complement strand
GGGGAGGGGAGGGGAGGGGAAAAGGAAAGAAAAATCATGGCAGCACTTGGGCTAATCTAGTCTCTGAATTTGCATGTTAATGAAGTACCAACTTATCTAAATATTTACTTCAGAACAGCATATTATATGTTAAATCTACTTTTCTACTTTTTAAAATTCTGTGAGATCAAATATAACTGACACCTCAGTTACCAGCTGCAGATCATCCGCCTCTTGAGCGCAGCTGACAATGGGAAAATACGCACTCTGTTACTCCTTGACCACCAAAAATTAATGGAATCAGCGGCGACAACTTGTATCACTCTGCAAGTCCCCAGGACTTTCATATACTCTCCCTGGAAGACTGAACTCAGCTAAAATGGAAAACCGATGTTTTAGAGCAAATTTGGAGATTGTATTAGATTTTATTATAATCAAACTTCCAAAAAGCAGTTAATAAAAAAAATTTTTTTTTTTAAAGGCAATATCAAGAATAACAAACGTAAAGTAAGTTCCTTCAAACGGCTCAGCAGTTCTCACAATACCCCCATTTTGGCCCAACAGGAAAACTATAGAAAGGTGCCATTTCTTGTTTAAATGCAGTACTGAAAGGGCACACAGAATTCAGTCAACTCCCAGTGGTCATTTCTGAGATTGTCATCAAAGCCTGAGTTCAGAGCAGCCGGCTGCAGGTCAGGAACAGTCGGCGGACGTGGATCTGCCGCCCAACACTGAAACCCACCACGATCCCCGTCAATAGTGCAGGAAAGAGAAGGCAGCAGTCAGAGCTTCTTGTCTGCCTGGAAACGCAGTTTCTACTATTTCTTGTTGCTAGCGCTGCCCACTTGCTCATCTCCTAGTCAGTCCTCAGCCCACTGCAATTAGGGTATGCCTCAGCTCTCCACAACACGAACAACAGAGCTATCACTGCCGATCCCAATACCACGGTGGGTCATGTTGCCCCCTCTGTGGAGGGTGACACTCATGACTCTCCCCTTCAGGGCTGTCCCTGGAGCAGGTGACCAAATGTCTCCGAACCCCCACTGTCTAGATAAATAATAGGAGGTGAGGCAGGCCACAGGACCCAACGTGGCCAGTGCACTATGAAAGGAGTCACAGGGGCTCGAGCCCTGAGAGCTAACACATGGTTCTCTCCGTCACAGCAACCAGCAACATTTCAGAGAGTGGCAATTCCCTAAATTAAGCTCTGCCAGCTGAGGCTCCATAGTAAAAACGACAGGAAGAATTCCTAAATGACCTAGGTGGACATATCCCAGGGATGATTATGAGGGGGCAGAGCTCAAAGCAGCCTGCAATGAATATTTGCCTGAACAAGAAACAAGTCTTTGATTAAGCCCAAGATTAGGAATTTTTTTAACCAAATCATAACCTAGCCTGTACTTGAACTCTTCCCTCCTCCTCCTAGCTCGTGAAACCACACCCTTCTGATTCTTTACTTGCCTTTCCCACTTTAACAGCTGCTGCCCCACTACCTGTTCATCGGCTCCCCTCTCGGATGCTGTGCTAGGCAGCCTCTAAGATGGTTCCCACCTCCTAGGATTCAGGCTCCTTGTGCAATCCCCTCCCCTGGAGTGTGAGGCAGACCGAGTAAATCATTTCTAATGAATATGGAAAAGTGAAGTCACTTCTGATTCTGAGATTATGTTGTGAGAAGACTGGTAGCTTCCATCTTGCCCACCCGCCTGCTCACTCTGAGGGAAGCTGCCACCTACCATGTTGTGAGAGGCTTGTTTAGAGGGACCCAAGTGGTGAGACACAAATGAGCTTCAACCAACAGCCAACACGGAACCAAGACCTACCCAAAATCACTTGAGTGACCTTGGAAGTGTATTCTTTCCCAAGTCAATCCTTCAGATAAAGCCACAGCTGCAACCGACAATTTGACTATAGCCTTAAAAGATCTTGAAACAGAGACTCCCAGGTAAGCTGCCCCTGGCATCCTGAACCACAGAAACTATGAGATAATATATGTTTATGGTTTTAAGTCACCATTTGGGACAATTTTGTTACACAGCAATAGCTAACTAATGCAGATTCAGGTGTTTCTCCCCTATTTTCCATTTGTAGGGCAATTCCGTTATTTTCCACGGTATTAACTTTTTTTATGTTATGTTAATCACCATACATTATATCATTAATTTTTGATGTAGTGTTTCATGATTGTCTGCGTATAACACCCAGTGCTCCATTCAGTACGTGCCTTCTTTAACACCCATCACCAGGCTAACCCATCCCCCACCCTCCTCCCCTCTAGAACCCTCAGTTTATTTCTCAGAGTCCATAGTCTCTCATGGTTCGTCTCCCTCTCCGATTTCCCCCCCTTCATTTTTCCCTTCCTGCTATCTTCTTCTTTTTTTTTTTTTTTAACATATAATGTATTATTTGTTTCAGAGGTACAGGTCTGTGATTCAACAGTCTTACACAATTCACAGCGCTCACCATAGCACATACCCTCCCCAATGTCTATCACCCAGCCACCCCATCCCCCCCACACCCCACCACTCCAGCAACCCTCAGTTTGTTTCCTGAGATTAAGAATTCCTCATATCAGTGAGATCCTATGAGCGAAGATGTCCATCAACAGATGAATGGATAAAGATGTGGTTTATATATACATGGAATATTATGTAGCCATCAAAAGGAATGAAATCTTGCCATTTGCAATGAGGTGGATGGAACTGGAGGGTATTATGCTGAGTGAAATAAGTCAGTCAGAGAAAGACATGTATCATATGATTGATTCCACAGTATTAACTTTATGCTGAGTGAAATAAGTCAATCAGAGAAAGACATGTATCATATGATTCCACAGTATTAACTTTATACTGATCACACTCCTGAATCTATCTGGAGCAGAGACTCTTCTCAAATGCCCACCAGATATTTTTGCCTAAAATGTCCAGACATCTCTTCAACCTCTCAACCAATACCTCTGCTTTCTGCTCCCTGTAATGCATATGTCAAATAGTGTTAAGACCTTTCATTTATCACCCAAGCCAATATCCTAAGAATCAGCCTTGACTTCCTCTCCTTATTCCCAACATTTAATTACCAAGCTTTACCAACTTGACTTCAGCTGGCCTCTGTCTACTTAGTCACTATAACCTCTCTAAACAGAAGACCTAACTATGTCCCTCTCCCACTTACAAGATTTCAAAAATCTAGGATACAAACCCCAAATCCCCAAGTCTGGAACCCAGAGCCCTTGAAGATGAGCCTGATCCCCTAAGGCTCCCTCCACTTCACAAACAAGTAACATCTGTAGTCCTTGGAGCTCAGCTTGTTAAGTCATGCTGCTGCACCTGCTGCCCCTCCACCCTGATTCCTCTCCCTCGCACATCCACCTGTCCCAGGATGCCAAGTCAACTCCTACCCAGCCTTCAAAACTACTGGGGCACACTTCCTCTGTGAAGCCCTCCCTGATCACTTCACATTCCCAAGAGTAAATTATTCCTCTGTACTCACAAATGACTGCACTTAGCAGATTGTATTCTAGTTACTTTTTCATAAACCTGTCTCCCTCTTTTGAGCTTCTCATCTTCTGAGAACCTCCAGCATCTAGCCCAGAGCCCAGCCCATAGTAAGATATAACATATTGTACTAAACAGAATTGTGTTATATCAGAACACCCCTCGGTGTCTAACTCAGAGATCTGAAAATCAAAAATGCAAAAACCACCTTCAGCATTTCTAGAAACCAGAAATTCCAACCCTGTGCTCAGGACCCCTCTGCCATCTCTTTTGCTATTGTCCCTAAGCTATAGTCCCATCTTCCCTGTCCCCTAGCCTCAGAGTTCTTCCATTTCATTCCATTTCATCCACATGCCAGAGCACAAAACAATCCTGAGGTTTCTATTAAGGAAAAAAAAAAAAAAAGTATCCTATTTCACCTCACTCCATTTTCAGTAATTTTAAAACCTGCCCAAAGGTCCTACTTAAGACATGTTAACACACCTCATTTGAAGTATCTTTAACTAGCCAGTCTTTGCTCCTATTATCTATCTAGTTAGTCCTTTAATTTATTCATAATGGACAGATGTGACTATAGGCAGTGGTCCTCAAACCTGGCCACAAAGAATTCTGGAAACATACTCACTCCCCAGGTTCTACCCGCCTAGGAGGTGACCCCAATCATATGTATGTGCAGGTGTTTCTGATGTATAGCAAGGATTAGAACCACTGCATTAGACAATCTCTCACTCAACTAAGTCATTGAATAACAAGGAGATACCCAGAGAAATCAACACTCTGGGCCACGATCTTATGGCTACTGACCAACCCGGAGTTTTGATCTGGATACCCCATACCACACTGCCTTCCCTACCGGGGTCTGTTGTGAGCTAAGAGTAGGAGCAAACCCAGGAGCAAGGCCCCTGCCTTCAAGGGGCTGCTTGCACAGGATCTATAAATTAGAAGTGAAGGAGCCTGTTAGAACATGCCTCTTCCATGAGCTGGAAGAATAAAGAAGTAGGAGCTCCTTTTCCTGTAAATCAGGAGTGGTCCTCGGGCTTCTTCTGGGAAGTTCCCACTGTGGGCTGGGAAGTTCTCAGCGAGGGCTAGCAAGTTTAGGCATTCTCTTGGCACAAAACCACACAACAGTGAGGAAGTATCCACTTTGGTGAGCAACCGGGCAGGCATCACTTAAAGGCCTTCTTTGAGCGACTCCCAGCCACACTTAAAGTGAGGACCCGTGGCCACCAGCCATGGCTAGCCACCCACCGCCGAACATCAGCTCTGAGGTTTCCCCTTCCCAGACAGGCACGCTGCCCCGGTTTATTTTACCCTTCCCTCGGGGCCACAGTCACCTTGCCATGGCCCTCAGCAAACCGTCGTTGGCAGACCAACAACAAACAACTCCAGATGGAGAAATGACAAACTATTCCAACAAACTTTGCAAAGGAAAAAAAAAGATATTTCTGAGTTTGTTTTTTGTGGGCAGCTGGAAAAAAAATAAATAAATCTCCCAAATACCAACATCTCTCCAAAGAGGTTTCTTGCCAGGACCATGAGGACTGGTGCTAAGAATGTGAGTTTCCGGCAGAGAGAATGTGACACATCACTTAGTCAAAGGCAAGCCCAGCCCTGGCTGAGAATCTTTGTCAGAACTAGGTTATGCTCTCCCTGTAAGAAGTTTAAAATGAGGGCAATGGTGAAGTCACACCAATGAGTCATTTTCCCACATGCTATGCTCCCTTTCGACATGATCAATAGACCAAGTTCTCCAAGAGCTTCCTTTGGATTGTGGGCTGTATCCAGTACGTGGGAGGAGGGTTCGACATTCTCAGTCAGAAGCACTCTACCCCCCCCCAAAATAACCCAGATAAATTAAAATTGCACAGAAGAGTAATGACAATGGGCTTCTGTGGACAGGAAAGAGGAAACTGAGAGGCAAACATTGAAACTGCCCCGTGGTCACTCTTGATAGGTTTGTTCTGTGAGCAAAAAAAAACTGGTCTGTCAGCAGAAGCCTGGGCCACGGGATCCTGGGTCTGGAAGCTTGAGAATAATCCCGACCCAGGACTTACAGACTGTGAGCATGTGTACACACACACACATGCACACTCACCAGGGGTGTCAAAGGCACCAGGGTCACTGTTACCCGCCTCCTTTTCCCTCTTCTTCCCAGGGAAGCTTTAGGAAACAGCAGGAACTCTGGGGTAGGCAGCGCCGACTTGTCCAGGCCTTCAAGGAAATAACACCATCTTCAGCACCAAAAGGGATCACCCAGAGGGAAGGACAAGAATGGTTGCTGGATCTCTGACAGATTAGAGATGTATCTCCTTGAACAGAAGAAGAAAGAGAGGCAGACAGGGTGGGGGCCAAAGGAGTGGCAGGGAGGGATCCATGCACAGAGTGGGCAGGTTGTCCTCCTCCTCCCCTTCTTCCTCCTTCTCCTCAGTCCAAGCTCTCAGAAACCAGGCCTTGAATGGGACATTCCTCAGGGTAGAAGGACACCTAACAGGTACAGGGAGAGGGAATCTCAAGCCTTGTTTTGTGCTCTGTCCTCTCCTAGACAACTTAATACTACGTAAGAACAAGACTAAAGGTTAAGTGAGCTTCACGTCTAGACAAAAGAACCTCAGCTTCACACAAAATTTCCCTTACCACTATTGGTTTTTTGACATTGATCTTTATCAGGACACAAAAGCATTCATTCCCTGAATATGGATATGGAATAAATAAACACATACAAATGAGAGGTTAGCAGAATTTTCCAGTTTTGGGCCACACAGGAAACATTTTAGTCTTTGTGGGCCAAGAGGGAATATCAAGGACATTATAGGGATACTTAAAAAAAAAAAGCTTCCCACAAATTTTATACTGAAAAATTCAAAACATAATAAAATACAATTATTTGTAATACAAGTCTCCTAACGTGAAGAATGATATTGTATTTGGGAGATGACGAGCTGCTTATTTGGGGTTCAAAGTTAACATTCCCTATCATCAAAATCAATGGCAAATGTTTACCTATTAATACTGATCTGTAATGTGACTTTATGTATTTCATCTTTGAAATTTCTTTTCACACAGATATGTAACACTGATCCACGAGTATGATTTTAATTAACTATATTCAGCATTTAAGAAATTCTATTAGATTCTTCTCCTGATATTTTCCTTTTAGCACATCATATTGCAGATTCCAAGTGAAATTAGGTGGAAGCTTCTAATTTGCACAGTTAAATGGATTTTGACATAGGAAAATATCTTTTGTACTTGCACTGAGGTCTGAAAAGCACTGCTGGTATTTCATTTGAGCTAAGAAAACTTAAGCACTACAAACTGGTTTGAGAACAGAGATCTCATTTCTTATTTTAACTTGACAACCTAGGAAGTACATAAAGCGGCTTGACATTGCTAGTGATTAAAACAATGTCAGTTATCTAAATAACTACTTCAGTATTAAGTTTCACATTATAAGCATTGTTTTGAGTTGTAGTTTTATGTTAGCTCATTATCAAGTCTGCAACAAAAGCTAACTTCCAAAATCTAATTTCGGTGTTCAGTATTAGTGGCTGAAGGCAGTTCTTCCTGTTCAGAAGAATTTTCATCTTGGCCCTAAATTTTAAAAATTCACAGAACACACACACAGTTTTACCAGTGCTAAGCTCTCCAAGTGCTGTGTGGTCGGGCAAATCAGGATATTCAGCTTCTACCCCTGACAAAAATTCACAGAAGCCACTGACTTAAGAGAAGTAAGTCTACCATTGGCACCACTTGTGTTCAATAACAGAAGACAAATTCAAGTATCTCCAAAGTACTTGATGATAAAAACAATAATCATAGACTTCCAACTCCCTATATTTTCACAAGCTCTGTAAATTTATCCAAGTACACCTTTTTCTGATCTACACTTTTTTTTTAATGATTTTATGTGTAAGTAATCTCCATACCCAACATGGGGCTCGAACTCACAACCCCGAGATCGAGAGTCACATGTTCTACTGACTGAGCCAGCCAGGCACCCCTGAGCCACACATTTTTATCACCTGTCATAAACCATCTTGAATTCAGTACAGTCTGAAGTAGAAACTATGTTTTGTTTCCTTGAGAATATTCTCCTGTATGTAGCTGTTCTGTACAGACCGTTCATAGACACTAACTTTCTCCATCACTTCAACTCTACATTCATCCAAGTAAACAACAACTGAGCAGAGTTCATATCTGTGGACTCATCAAGAACCAAGGAAAACCATTTGCCTTGTTGTCTGCTGACATCAAGCCCAAGCTCAACTCCTAGACAACACTAAAAGTATGAACAACTTTGTTTTCTCTTAACATATTTCTTCAACTGCTACAATGAAACATGACTTCATTAACTCACCACCAGTAACTAGCTTTTCTGACTGGGCTAACAAGCCACTTGAAAACTTACTTTGGTTGCAGCCTCACTTAATTTTAGGGGTCAGGGAGAGAAACTCTACCATAATGAGATATTTGGTCTTAAATTCTCATTTCTCACTGCTGCTTTCCTGTGAGTAGGGCACATTGGGTTGAGTGCTTGGTCTGCTGACCGCACGGTCTCATCACATAATAAACACAGTGCTTTGCCATCTCCTTGAATAACAAAGGGATATTGTGGCTGTAAAGAGATACACAGGGCACTCAAAACACTTGTCAAGTTACACCTGCATCATGATTTGTAGCACACCAAACAGCAGCTCGATACAGCCTCTGTCACAACGCCTCAGCCTTGCTGTTGTACTGAGAAAGCAGCTGTAGATACTATGTAAACAAATGAGCAGGGGTGTGTTCCAATAAAACTTGACTTATGGCACTGAAATTTGAATTTCATACAATCACATTATGTGTCACCGATTATTCTTTTGATTTGTTTTAGTCATTCAAAAATGTAAAAAACCTTCTTAGCTCTTGGGCCAAACAAAGGCAGCTGGAGGGGCGCCTGGGTAGCTCAGTCGTTAAGCGTCTGCCTCTGCCTTCAGCTCAGGTCATGATCCCAGGGTCCTGGGATCGAGCCCCGCATCGGGCTCCCTGCTCAGCGGGAAGCCTGCTTCTCCCTCTCCCACTCCCCCTGCTTGTGTTCTCTTTCTTGCTGTGTCTCTCTCTGTCAAATAAATAAAAATAAATAAAATAAAAATTAAAAAGGCAGCTGGCCATTGACTGTCAACCTCTGATTTACATGAGATTTGGTTCCATCGGCACAGTGACACCACCCACTATCAGAGTCTTAACTTTTCCCTTTGAGGAAGTAGTCAGAAAGTGGAATGCCACTGGGTCTATGAAGGAGGAAAAGGGAGGTCAACAGAGAATGAAGAAAAGAGGAATTAGAGATGCCACAGATAAGCCTTGCCCATTTCATAGTTTTGCCTAGGTCAAGTCCATTTACCTTCAGAGAAGACTCAGATGACAAATTTCCTGATGTCTGATTACAGGTATGATTACTATTATGGTAACCACCACAATCTATGGACTGACAACTGATGTTCCAGGTAATGACCTTGGAGCTTTACATTTAATCTTCTCTGTAACATGAAATAGATAGGTATTATTCCTCAATCAGAAAACTGAAGTTCAAACACATTAAGTGATTGCCCATCAGTGCTACTACTGGTAAAGAGCAGAGCAAGAATTTGAACTCGTCTGTCTGATCTGTAACCACTACTCTAAACAGTTCATTAATTTTTAATAGCAGTCTGTATACCAACATACCATTCCAACTGCCACCTAGCCCAGTATTTCCCCAACACTTACTTATTACAGGGTGTTTAGACCTTTGGGAAGTAGACAGACACTGCTACCATATTTTACCATATTTTACTAAAGGTAAAAAGTAGACAGGTGAACTGACTTCCCTCAAGTGACATACAGTTAGCAGTACAACTAAAAAGAATAGAATTAACAATTAGAGCTCTAATTCATTTTTTAATTTCCTGTTCTTTTGCTCTCCCTCAAAAGCATGTTGAATGCTGGCAACATAAAAATTTTGGTCATTTTGTAATGTATAAATATTGAATTACTGTGTTGTATACCTGAAACTAAGTGTATGGCAATTATTCAATTAAAAATTTTCAAAATTTTAGAACTTTTTGTACACCCTATAAGTCAAATCACATTCCCCATATAGCTGATTAAGTTTCAGAAGCCATTCTTGAGGTTAAAATATAAAGACTTTATAAATATTTAGTTGCTGAATTCATGACTAAAGCATCTACCAAGTTCCCAACACTATAATGGGCACTGAACAACACACAGGGCATAAAAATCAATCCATACGTTATTTGGGAGAACAAAATTAGCATAAGTAGAGGGCCATCATACCAGTGTTGTCTAGTGAAAGAAACACAAGATAGTTAACCTCTGTCTTTTTCTCTAGAACAGTGATAGTCCCTCATTCTGTAATTAAGTAACTGCAATTGACTATGTATGTATTAGATATATAGCTGTTAAATCATGCCATAGTGTTTAGAAAAGAGAAAGATTAATGGTTGTAGGGAGAGTGAACAGGTTGAGGAAGTATATAACAGAAGAGGGATTTGATCTATATCTTGAAAAAGAGGTAGGGTTTGGAGAAGCAGAAGGGACACAACATGCCAGGGAAGAGAACTGCCTCAAGAAAAGTCAAAGAGTCGAAGTCAGCATCAAGATCACTGATGAGAATACAAGAAATGAGGCTAGATAAACAAGGCAGGACTAAGGAAGGTATCAGAGAACCCTAAACTCAAGACTACAGAACTAAGTCCCCAGGGAGTAGTGAAGTGATATTTCAAAACAAGGTCTGGGAAACTATTAGATTAAGCATCTGTATAAAAGATAAAATTTAAAGGGTAGAATCAGGAAAACCAGAAGGGAAAAAAAAAAAGCCCTACAGTGGTAATCGGAAGGAGAAACACTGTCTGCTGTGTTTCTACAGGTCTTGTACCAGCATCTGGATAATCTTTTCAAGGATGTCTGGAAAGCACACGGCCTTGAACAACAGAGATAGTGTCTCCATCTGGAGCAAAAAAGATTTGTTTGCTGCCCAGGAAAATGAACAGGTCTCTCTGGGGCAAACGTAAGGCAAAATCTGTCAGCAGCTTCTTGTTGAGAATGGAGTGTCCTAAGCTCAGGGTTCCCCACCTATGACACCAACCCACTAAGTCAGTAGCCCTATGGGACTTAGGAGCTATGGGAATGAAAATGAACATGAAGTTTGTGCTGCCTGCTGTACCATGACTAATAAAGTCCTTTGTCTCTAAGAATTCTTGTATCTTCTGTCAGCATCCACAAAACTGTGGGAGGCTGAACTTTTAGTTTGCAATCAGGAAAACAGCTCAAACTCTTCACAGTTCTTGAAATGTGACTTACTAGACTGAGGTTTGAATTTCACAAATTTGCAGGATACAAGGTCACCCAATATAAATCAAACATATTTGAATACATTAGCAAACCATCGGAAAATTTACATAGCATCAGAAAGCATACAATACCTAGGGACACATTTACCAAAAGGTATTTTTTTTTTTTAAGATTTATTTATTTGAAAGACAGAGAGAGAGAGAGAGCGTGCAAGCATGTGCATGAGTGGGGCGGGGAGAAGGGAGGTGGAGGGGCAGGGGAAAAGGGAGAGAAATCCTCAAGCAGACTCCCCATTGAGCACAGAGCCCAACAGGGGGCTGGATCCTAGCACCCTGAGATCATGACCTGAGCCAAAAATCAAGAGCCAGATGCTCAACTGAGCTATCCAGCCACCCCCAAAAGGTATTTTTGAACATCTATACTGAAAAATACAAAAATGTAAATAAATGTGGAGATATACCATGTTCATAGATTTGAAGAATGAATACTGTTAAGATGTCATATATCCCAAATTTGATCTATAGCAGCAGTTTCCAAATTCTTTTTCTCAGGACTCCTTGACACTCTTAAAAATAATGGGGGAACCAAAAAACTTTAATTTATATGGATATATCAAATATACCACAAGAAATTTAAAACAATTATTTTACAACTCGTTTAAAATTAATACTCATTAAACATTAACAATTTTTATGAAAATTCTTCCTAAAAGAGTAAAATTGAAAATATTGGCATTGTTTTTACATTTTTGCAAATATCTTTCATATTTAACATAATAAAAGACAGCTGGATTTTCCTACCTGCTTCTGCATTCAGTCTACTACAAGATCACACATTATGTAGCCTCTGAAAGACTATTGTACACTCTGAAGAAATTGAGAGTGTGAAAGCAAGCAATGTCTTAGTATTATTATAAAAATAGTTTCATCTAGTAAACACCAAGAATTCTAGCTTCAATACAAAGCAAATCATAGTCCCACTATAACTCCTATTTTGCTTAAAAAAAAAATGATAAGCTGATTCTATAATTTATATGGAAATACAAAGGTCCTACAAATATCAAACATCAAAAAGCAATGTTGAAAATGAAGAAGAAAATGGGTGACTCAGTCGGTTAAGCATCTGCCTTCAGCTCAAGTCCGGGATAGAGCCCCATGTCGGGCTCCCTGCTCAGTTGGGGGTCTGCTTCTCCCTCTCCCTCTGCTGCTCCACCCCACTTGTGTTTGCTCTCTCTTGCTCACTCTCTCTCTCAAATAAATAAATAAAATCTTAAAAAAAAAAATGAAGAACAAAATTGGGAGACTTACACAACTGTGTTTGATGGCCTACTTCTGAAGCTACAGTGTTCAAGACAGTGTGGTTCTAGCTTAAGGATCAGCAAACAGATCAATAAAATAGACTAGAAACTACCAAATAGACTCATACAGACACAGTTGATTGATTTTTGACAGCAGGCACCCCAAAGGAGGGAAAAAACTTTTCAACAAATGATGCTGGAACAACTGGGTATTAGTATGGGAAAAAAAATGAACCTGGATCTTACCTCATGCTACACACAAATATTAACTCTACATTAACCATGTTAAAACTATAATGCTTCTCAAGAAATCATAGGAAAGTATATAATTTGGGAATAGGCAAAGATTTCTTAAATGGCACACAAATCAACCATGTAAAAACAGACAAATTAGACCTCAAAATCACTATCTTCTGCTCATCACCACACAGTAAGAAAATTAATAGGCTAGCCACAGACTGGGAGAAAAAAATGCATGGTGTGTGTGACAAAACAGACTGGTATCCAGGATAAAGAATTCCAACTCAGAGAAAAAACAATTAGTAAGTGTGCAAAAGATTAAACAGACCTTTCACAAAGAAAAATATACAGATGGCCAAAGTGTACGTTAAAAGCCATTCACCATCATTAGTCATCAGGGAAATGCAAATTAAAAATATAATGAGATACCACTACACACTGAGAAAAATTAATACTAAAACAACTGACAATACCATATGTTGGTGTATATATGGAGCAAACAGAACTCTCATTCTTTCTCTGCGGGAGAGTTAAAATAGTAAAACCACTTTGGAAAAAGATCGTAACAGTTTCTTATAAAACTAAGCATACGCCTACCTTCCAACACAGAAATTCCACTCCTAGGTATTTACCCAACAGAATTGAAAGCATATGTCCACAAAAGGACTAACACAATGATGTTCATAGCAGCTTTATTCAGAATAGACCCAAACTAGAAACATCCTAAGTATTCATCAACAGATGAATGGCTAAACAAATTGTGGTTTATTGATACAATGGAATACTACGCAACAATAAAAAGGCAGATGGCAATATGAGTGAATTTCCAAAAAAGTACCATGAATAAAAGAAGGCATACATAAGAGTGCACACTGTATAAACTCATTTATATGAAGTTTGCAAACAGGGAAAACTAATTATGGTGAAAATATCAGAACAGTCAAGGTCTCTCAGACAGAGGGTAAGACTGAGTGGGAAAAGGCTGACAGAAGTCTTAGGTAGGGTTAAGTTCTCTATCTCAATCAAATTTGGGTTCCATGAGTGTAGATATTTCTCAAAATTCAAAGGGTACACATGTAAGAATTGTTCATTTCAGTGCATGTACACTGGATACAAAAAAATCTATAAGCAAATACTGACCTCTAGTTAATAATATGCATGCTGAAGTGTTTATAGTTAAAATGTAACATTAATAATAATGATAATCTACATCTCAGTCTGAAAACAATCAAGTAGATGAAATAGATCTATGAACACACACTGCAGTACCACCATGAGATGCTCAGTTAAGAAAATGAAATCTTTCATAAATATAGACTAAATTATATTCCATAACCACTTTGATCACTTTATCCCTCCATTATCCCCCTAAGTGAAAGGAACATGCCCCACTAACACCAGTTTCTCCATCTCAGGACCAGGCAAAACACCCTTATTAAGTCCTATGATCTGATGTGATATAATCAAGTACAAGGCTAGGGCTACTTTTGTTCAGATGTCTACAAGAGCCATTTCAGAAAACATTTTAAATAATGTCATTTTTAATTTAAAAAAAAAAAAGCTACCAAACAATTCCAATAGCTATAAAGCCTGAGTCTTAAAAGAATACAAATGTGGTGCTTTTCGTTTCAAAACCAGAAGCCTCTCTGACCCCCTCATTTTCTTTTGAATATGAATATAATCCATTGTCTCTGATCGATTTGCTTTTAAAGACCATAAATATTTTGGGGCGCCTGGGTGGCTCAGTCGTTCAGCGTCTGCCTTCGGCTCAGGTCATGATCCCAGGTCCTGGGATCGAGCCCCGCATCGGGCTCCCTGCTCGGCGGGAAGCCTGCTTCTCCCTCTCCCACTCCCCCTGCTTGTGTTCCCTCTCTCGCTGTGTCTCTCTCTCTGTCAAATAAATAAATAAAAAATCTTTAAAAAAAAAAAAGACCATAAATATTTTAATTTTAGCCATCATAAATGTATTTCTGCAAAAAAAAAAAAAAAAAAAACCTAGAATTTTAAATTCAGTGCAACCAATGGCATTTAAAAGCCACCTCCCCACCCCAGCCCACTCCTACCCATGCAGTGCATGCATGCGCCCCTTAAGACGATTTACACACAACCCAAATTAATTATAGGCAAAATAATCATGCCATTATGCCTTGGATTTAAACGGTTCCCAGTAACAATCAAAAATAAAATGTGACTAAAATCCATAGAAACCTACCCTGTATGCAAATAATTTCCTCCAGTTATTAGAATTAAGTACCTGTGTGTGTTTCAGGACTCCAGTAAGTTTTCAAGGGGGAAAATTAAACAAGAAAGGATCCCTAGTACATGGTCATCTCTTCTCAGCCCACTTCTAACACCATTTCGGAATCCTAAATTCTCATCCCATCATGCACCGGCACATAGACTTTAAATAATCCCGGGGGTCAGCAGTTGACGAGCATAAGGGGGAAGTACGTGGGAGTAAAATGGAGTCTGCTGTCTAAAATAGGCCTATGTGTACAGTCCAAAGTCAGCTTGCAAGAGAGGAGCTAAGAATTTCTGACGCTGCCTGAACCAACAACATCTAGAGACCTTGGCTCTCTTATTCCAAACATCTCTTGCCTGTTTTATTTGTTTTTAAGAATGGAGTGAAAGGCCACCAGAAGCCTAGAAATAGCCTGTCTTCATATTTGCACGAGATGTACCTGAAGTCTAGAAGGCGTTTCTCTGTTCTTTTAGGGAGGTGTCCAACTGATTCTCTAAAGCTCCCACTCCTTCCCTCTGTCTCAGTGGAAAAGCTTTTATGCTCCAAATTTAATGCTGCAGAGTTAGTTTCAGAAGCCCACTATAATTATATACTGAAAGGAACATACTCTCCCTCTTGCAGTCATCTTAGGATTTCTCAGATAGCCTGTGTTCAGTACATGAATACCAATACTGAACACTCTTCCACCTTTACAGGCCCAGACTTCCCAACCACACAAGCCTGTCCAGTCCAAAGGCTAAGCGCGAGAGCGTGTGGCTCAGCTGATTTCGTCCTATAGAAGTTCTCCGTTTTGTATGTAGATTTTTTGGCTCAGCCATTACCCTGGGCACCATGGTCCAAGCAAGTCTGAACCCAAGAAAAGGAGTACCTTTAAGGTGTTTGAAATTAGATCCCAAGGCTCCCTGAAGTTTCCATGTTCATTCTGTTGATTTATGGGTCTCATTAGTGGGGAAGGCTGGAATAGTCCTCTTCTTTTCTCTGCTAGTGGGTTCAAAGCACTGTACGCTTGGTTACCCAAGTACATTAAAACTAATTTAAATCATCATCTTAAGCACCAGTGTGCTCAACAAACCAGAAAAAACGCTGGAATCCAAAATGTATGGTCACATTTTATACTTAACAGGACACAAAGTAGCAAATCCATCAACACAATGGTATAGCTTTTTATGGGCATAGGCAAAACACTTCTTAAATGTTGTACTACCTAATGCTGCCTTTAAAAAAATGAAATTCACGGGGTGTCTGGGTGGCTCAGTCATTAAGCATCTGCCTTCGGTTCAGGTCATGATCCCGGGGTCCTGGGATCGAGCCCCGCATCGGGCTCCCTGCTCAGCAGGAAGCCTGCTTCTCCCTCTCCCACTCCCCCTGCTTGTGTTCCCTCTCTCGCTGTGTCTCTCTCTGTCAAATAAATAAAATCTTTAAAAAAAATTTTTTTAAAAATGAAATTCACATCATCCTTCCCCTTCTGTAAGGCCAAGTTAATTAAGGGTAATCACTTGTAAGGATAACATCAAGTGGCAGTGAATGTATACGGCTGTGAAAATAAGATAAACACCTACATTTGTATAAACCACAGGTAAAGTTAACAAGCTGGTACCACTCATTTTCTATCCTCTCCTTGTAGCACTGTCATTTCAATGCACGCACGCCATGTCACTTTCTGAGCATAAAAGGAAATGCTTTTTATCCTGCTACCTTTATACTAAAGCTCACAGTCTCAAAATAAAATAGGAGCAATTGAATTAGTACCAGTTAAACAGAACTTCTGACATCAAAGTACATCCAAAAAACCTGAAACATTGGTTTTCTGTGCTGAAAACCTTACCCAAATATGAAATTCAATAGTTTTTAATGTGCTCTTGATACAAGCTATTAACTTCAAATACAAATGTCACCTATGCAAAATTCATCCTCTAGCATATTTATCATTTGTAGCAACTATGATTCTGTTATCTGCAAAATGTTCCAGAGTATTCATTTTTGTAAAAGAAAAAAGAACAAGAGGAAGACTAACTGTGTTGATTCAGTGGAAAGAACTGGCTTATAAGTTACTGAAACTGAATGTTAGAACTGGCTTTGTATAATGGCAAATCACTTAAATTTTGGAAGCTTTCGTTCCTCATTTATAAAATATAAGAGGTAGGGTGGTTACTTTTAATTTCCTCTAAGGCCCTAAGAATCTATTATCAATGGTCTTTTGCAGGAATTTATCTCTTTGAGATAGCTTTTAATGATAATTATATTACTACATGCTTATTACTTTCATAAACATAGGCAAATTTCTATATATTTCCTTATAAATGGTTATTACTGGCTTACAAAGATCATAAAATGCTTCTCATGTACAGTTACCACTTTGAGGAAGTGGAGAAGTCCCAATTTATCCAAGCTAAAGTAATTGGAAACATTCCTAGGTTTCTTCTTACTCAAGAGTCAACCAGAAAGAGCTCTCAATGGCCAAAGGTGGAATAACTTGAACGAAATAAGTATTTTGGCTAAAATAATATAAATAAGGGACTGAATAATTAAATGGGGGGGAAGGGACAAGTACTCCTTACAAAAGAGTTCCAAATAAAATACAAAGATAGCCCCCCATATTCACCCCAGAGGTAGAGCTTAATTCCCCGCCCCTTGTTTGTGAATGGTACTTAGTGACTTGCAAGAAAGAATGGAACAGAAGTAATTTCCCAGTAGAAAAATGTGGGAGACACAACCTTAGCAAGTGGTGAAGATTATCACCAGTAAAATCATGTTCCTATCATATACCTACTCATTTGAGGTGGTGAGAAAGGAACTTCACTGTTGCAGTATTTTTCTCCCAAACCCATTACCCCAATCCCATCACGAAAAAACACGGATTAAACCCAAGTTGAGTGACATACTACAAAATACTTTCAGAAGTGTCAGGGTTTATAAAAAACAAGAAAAGAATGAAAAACTGTAACAGATTATAGGGTTTCTTAAGGAGACAAGACAACCGAGTGCAAAGTGGTATCCTAGACTGGACGTGGAACAGAAAAAGGACATCAGTGGAAAAACTGGTGAAATCTGAATAAAATCTATAGCTTAGTTAACAGCAGTATACCAGTGTTAATTTCTCAGTTGTGACAAATTTGCCAAGATTGAATAAGATGTTAACGTTAAGAAAAACTCTTAGCGAGTATGTTAAAATTAATTCAAATCATCATCTGAAGCACCACTGTGAAAGGTATATGGGAAGTCCCCGTATTATCCTTGCAATTTTTCTGTAAATCTAAAGTTATTCCAAAATAAAGCTGTATAATATTAATAAATCACATACTTGAGTCAAATTTACTACATGGTGACTCATACTCCATCTTAACTCACTGAAATAAAATATGCCGATACTTCAAGGAATTTTGAAATATACTGAATAAACATTTGAGCACCTTGTGGATATTCCCAGAAGAAAAATCATTTTAAGAGATTCAGAATTTTTAACTGTTTCTGTGGTAACTCATGATTTTGGGGAATTATAAAGAAAATCCTCTCGTTTTCCATAAAAGAAACGCCCCCTTCCTCTGTGCAAGAGGTATCTGCTAGGCACTTGGATGTCGCCCCCCACCCCCCACCAACTCCAAGCCCAAACTATAAAGGAGAGGACTGAGAAAAGAATACAGGAGAGAGTAATCAAGTCAGTCACACTGTAGGGAACTGGGTCTTTCTGAAAGTCAAGCAAGGGAAGGTAGTCCAATTGAACCTCTTGTAGAATTTGGGATTCCCCAGCACACAGAGAGACTGGTGATTGTTCCCCAGTCGGGCCTCTGCTTACGCAGTGCACTGGGGGATCTGCGCCCCTACCCGTATGCCTGTCAGAACAGGAGAGAAGAAAACAAGCAACTGGGCAGAACAGAGCCGAAGACTCTAGGGCAAACAGCCTGCAGTCCCATCAGTGTGGGCCAAAGCAGAGTGACCTTCCCATGAGTCAAGGGGATGTCACAGAAACAAAGTGGAGCAGTGACAACATACTGTGTTTGCCAGTGTTTTTTTCCCCCCCCTTCCCAGGCCCATAGAGGGATTTGATTTCCCAGCCTACCTTGAATTTAAGTTAGGACCACTAAATTCTCCCCATGGGAATCTGAGTGACAGGCAAGCAATTGTAGGTATATTTGAAAAACAAACAAACAAAAAAACCCATCATCAAAAAAAAAAAAGAGTGGGCATGAATCTCCAAGAGCTCTCTCTTTCTCCCTCCCTCCCTCTCCCCGCTCTCTCTCCCTCTCTCCTGTACTCAGAGGTGAAAGTGAAGAACCTCAAGATGAGGAGTTACAAAATGGAATCCACTGGGCCTTTGATTCCCTACTGGAGAAGAGCTGGTGTATGAGTCACATGTGCCACACTGGACTGTGACATAAATACATTCAGTTATTGAAATTGTTTTCACAGCATAACTTAGTTTATCCCTAAAGATAATTAAGGATTAAGTCCTAACTGAAAATTAAAGAGAGCTTGAGGTTTCTGGCGAGTATCCTACCAAAAGTGGTTGTCCATTGACATCACCAATGGACACCCGTCTCTTATGCTCATCCCTCCTCCCTGCCCCAGCAGCGAAAGAGTACACCATGTACCAGTTCCTCCGTCCAGTCCCTCTAGCCCAACTATAAGGGGGAAAAGGTGGAGGGGTAGTAATTCAATAGGAGATTGGCATTTCAAAAGGGAAAGCAACCCCAAAATCACAGAATCCAAGATAACAGATTTTAACAAAGCCATATTCTAAAATAACACTTAGGAGGAAAAACATTTATTATTAATATCTCTTCAATAAACTAATTTCCCTTAGCATCTCAGTTTCTGTTTTGTCCTACACTTTGGTCTTTCTCTTCTAGACAGCCTAAGTTTATTGTGAAAAATATTTGCCAAATAATAAATCAGGTTCTTGACTATCTCACATAATATTAGACATTAACTATTTGGGATTTTTTTAAACTCATTCTCCCAGATTTCAATAAAAAGGGCTTTGTCTGTTTTCCCCCCAAATTTTCCCATTCACTCTTGGAGAGACAATGTTTAAATATGTTTAAAGAGCCTACTTTAGGGCGCCTGGGTGGCTCAGTTGGTTAAGCGACTGCCTTTGGCTCAGGTCATGATCCCAGGGTTCTGGGATCGAGCCCTACATCGGGCTCCCCCAGCTGTGCGGGGAGCCTGCTTCTCCCTCTCCCTCTGCTGCTCCCCCTGCTTGTGCTCTCTCTGTCAAATAAATAAACAAAATCTTTAAAAATAAAGACCCTAATTTAACCGTAGCTAAGTACAAACATTAAAATTGGTTCACACAGTGAACATTAGCAAAGGCCTCTTTCAAAGCAGCAGCATCACTAAAAATTTTTCACCTTAAGTTTTCCCAAATACGACACGTGCATGTATTTGCTATCAGCAAATTTTGGAATAAGAGCTCATGCGTATTTCCCATATCAATGGTCCGATAACACAGCCCTCCACTGCACCCCCAGAACGCTGCAGTTTCGTGGCTCTTGACAGAAAAGCACTTGCAAGTCCTCACCAGCCTGTCCACCTGACGCACAGGCAGAAGACCAGGCTACAGCCCTAAAAAGCACTTGAGTAAAACCGGACCGAGACTTGCAAAGCTAACCCGGAGCTTTGTACACACATATGTTTAAAATCCAAACAGCTTACGCAAACCACGGATCACTGTTCAAGTAAAACTTGAAAAGAGACTGTAGCCTTCAAAAAGGAAATGAAAATATGTGCCTAACTCCTCGGGTTCGACATTTCCTGAGGAGAGCTGACAGGTTTCTAGGATTGAGATGGTTGTAAGCCTCAGAGATGGAGCGAGATGAGGGAGCAGCAATCACTGCCTTTTGGTCAGGAGGCCAACACCCCCAGGCCCTGCTGCATGCCACGCACAGGCCAGGGCTGCAGACCCCCTGGAGCTCCGCGCATGCCACACAGCTTGGCAACACAAGCTCTGGGAACCCAGGAGCAGCCCGGCAGGCAACTGAGTCATCACAAAGCCCAAGCTCCGAATGGTACAAATATTTCACAGGCCCGTCTGGAGAAGTCCCCATCTTGGCCAGGGCCGGACCCCCCCCCAGTTTGCACGGGGCAGCGACCTGACTGCATCTCCATTCTCAGTTCTCACTCGGCAACTCTGCAGAGCGCTCTGCGGTTTGTAAGAGCACTTCGTACGGCATTCCCCGCGCCTTCCCTCAGACTTGACCGTAACACCACGACCAACGACCACGTTCACGTTCTGGGCCCTAGTGTTCTTTCCAAGTCTAGGGCCTTCCCCCCACTCCCCCAGCCCTGAGCTCTTCCACACCACCCTGTGCACATGCAGGTGACAGAGACATCTGCATGAACTTACGTGTAGAGTAACCTCTCTTCATCGAGTCACTGACAAAAGGTAAAAAGTAGTAACTCTGTCTTTCTCTGCCTGGAAAAAAAAAAATGAGATTCCAGAAACTGTACACAAGGCACCTGATGGCTGGCTACCAAAAGTGTTCAAATCAGTTAACTATTATGTATTCTTTACAAATACACAGGACTCTGGGGCACCTGGGTAGCTCAGTCGGTTGAGCATCCAACTCTTGGTTTCAGCTCAGGTCACAATCTCAGGGTCGTGAGATCGAGCCCCGAGCTGGGCTCTGCGCTTGGCAGGGAGTCTGCTTGGGATTCTTTCTCTCTCTGCCCCTCCCCCAACTCGCACAAGCATGCATGCGCATGCGCTCTCTCTCTCTCAAATAAATGAATAAATCTCTTTTCTAAAAAAAAACAAACATACAGGACTCCAGCTTTTTAAAAATGGGGGTAGAAGGGGCATCTGGCTGGCTCAGTCAGTAGAGCATTAAACTCTTGATCTCAGGGTTGTGATTTCAAGCCGCACGTCAGGCATAGAGCTTACTTTAAAAAAAAAAAAAAAAGGTGGGGAGGAGAAGATCCTTAAGCCAGCCAGTCCCCCAAACCCACAAGCTAGATGATCTCCAGGTTTCTTTTAACTTTGCTGTAACATTTCTGAATGATGTTCTAAAGCCGCACCAGCACTAGCTAATGAGCACTCAAAACATGGCTAATCCCAACCGAGGTGTTTTAAGTATCAACTGGTTTTAAAAACTTAGCTTGGGGGGGAAAAAAAAACAAATCATGATGAGATGATATTTTGGATATCTGGAGTTAAATAATGTTATTGAATAATTTCATCTGCTTTACCTTTTAATATAGCTACCAGAAAATTTAAAATTACACATGTGGCTCACATTATATTGCTATTGGGCAGTGCTGTTCTAAAGACAGAATTCAGGATCAAAACCATTGCTGCCAAGAGATGGAAACCAAAACAGGCCAGGCAGAACCTCTGCAAGGCATTTCCTCCCGTCCTCCGGCATGCCAGGTCCTCACCAGCAGGACAGGACACAGTCCTGCCTCCTTCAGGACAACCCCACCCTCCCCACAGCCTAGCCCAGGCAGTGCCTTCCAACCTGCAAATGAGCAGGGTCCCCCCCCCACCTCAATCCTCCAGAAGGCTGCTAGGTCTTCTTCCTTCTCTGCCACTGGTGCCCCCACTCCAGGGCAGAAGAGACTCAAATCCCTGCAACATCCCCCGATCCCTCAGAGACCAGGATGATTTTGTAAGAAAGTTCCCAGCAGCTTTCCTTCTGTTGACCAATGGCCTCCCAACGTTTAGAGTCATGTTCCGTATCAAGGGAGGGGGAAAAAAGACAACTTTAGTCAAACCCCCAATACACACGTTCTACTGCATTAACACATACATTTAAAACATACTCAAACACATCATTTTAGAAGGCTGAGATAAAGACGAAATTAAGAATTCCAGAACGAATTCTGCTTTTTTTATTTTTTTTTTAAGATTTTTATTTATTTATTTGACAGAGAGAGACAGCAAGAGAGGGAACACAAGCAGGGAGAGCAGGAGAGGGAGAAGCAGGCTTCCCGCGGAGCAGGGAGCCCGATGCAGGGCTTGATCCCAGGACCCTGGGATCATGACCTGAGCAGAAGGCAGACACCTAATGACTGAGCCACCCAGGCGCCCCTGAATTCTGCTTTTCTTAATCCCTTTTCTTTTCACTAAAAACATTTCTCTCAGTGACTCTACCACCGAATGTGCTTTGTTATTTTTCTAAATCTTGGTTTAACACTTTGTCGTGGAATCAGACCTTGGAAACGCCTTAAGTATAGTGTATTTCAACATTTAGCTTCAGTATCTGCTCTAGCTTAAAAACGACACCTGACACAGACACAAAGATCCAAATAGCAGAACTGTTCTTAAAGTCTTAATTCTCCAGTTTCAGTCTCCTACACTAATTACTCAAAGGTTTCCTTACTAAAATTAGCAACTTTCCATTTTCCCTGTCAGTCAGTTGGTCTTGCAAACTAATTGTAAAATGTTCCATTTTGACAAAAATCGTCACTGGGTTTGAAACCCTTTGTTTGCAAGATTTTAAGATTTTCAAATATTAAAAAAAAGAGTTTACAGAACATCCAACTACTGTTTTCCGCAATGAAAACCATTTAACAATCGAAGCGTGTCCATACTTATTTTACAGATGTTCAACTTTGTAGCACAAGATGGTTAAAAGAAAAAGCTCACTTTCTTATTAACTTATCACCTTTACTTTGAAAGCAGATTATGTGTACTAGTTTTTAAAATATCTGTGGGGTAATGATACCACAGCCAAGTATCATTTAAAAGGCCAAAAGTTTTGAAATGCCTGCCTTTGCAAGAAAAATTCCTAATCCACATTCAACAACTCCTTTAGGTAATTTGCTCCCATGAGCTTCTGTAGCAGCAGAGATTATAAGGATCACTCCCCATGCCATTATGATGTGCTGTAAGATTTTTTGGCTACTTAAGATGCTGTAATCTGTCAACCTACCTAATTGGGTAGAGATAAACCTCTATCCAGAGTCAGCCTCCCTTGTCAGCAGAATGCACACTCTTCCCCCCGGAATGCCTTGAGGCTCCAAGCCCCGCTCCTAACCTTTGTGTACACCAGGGGGCAATCTGTAGCTTGACTATTAGTAAAGCTGACAATTCCTATCTTCAGACAGAAGTAAATATAAGCAGAATGTCTACTGTTTTCTTGCATCCCAGTGGAATGTCGTACACAGGTCTGGAGTGTGAGCACCTTACTCTAGAAAGTGCTGTTGTCGACATCCACGTACCAGGTCAAGATTTTCACTGTTACAACCACTTCGAACCTGGTTAACTTGTCTTCTTCTACTAGTAGAACCAACAATACTGTTCTCCTCCAAGAGGAATCTGGAGGATCGGTACGGCACTCCAAAATCTTTTCCTGGTTCTGGCTCTGTCGTTCCTGCTAGCACTTGGCTTATACTCTAAGGAATGGGTTCAGTTACGGTCATACACCTCCTTCTACTAAATAAATGCTCTTCATCTCTTTCCACCGAGATGACCATTGGCCCCCTGAAATCCTCAGCTGCTTCCAAATTCCTCATTGCTTTTTTGTTCTCTTTATAACACCTCTCTGAATCCACCACTCCCAAATGGTGCCTGGTAACAACACTATGGCTCTCAACTTATTCAAGGTTCATCCGTTATAGTTTGTAAAAAAAAAAAAAAAAAAAAAAACTGTTTTTTCCTTTAACAACTCAGTAAGAGGTCGAAGCACTTTTCCTTCTGAACATTTGGAAAATAATTTTTTTTTTAATGGAGCAGAGATCTATGTTTTGAACCCAGAGTCTATGAGTCATTGGGAGTCACCTGGCCCTCGCCCCCTTTCCTGCTCTACAACACACCTGGACCTCCACCACCAGATATATTTTCCAAACCAGCATGTTATCTATGTTGCATTTCAAACTCACTTGCATCTATTCCCCTATAGGAACACTCCAGGTAAAGCATGCTCAGCCCAATTTCTCCTTACATTTCCTCCCCTTTTGGCATTTCAACTACTACCCATCCATCCATAGCTAATACCTGAGCTATTCTCCCCTTCAACTGCTCTCATGCTCCATGCTCTGCTTAGAGGGCCCTTAGCTTCTCAAGAACGTTTTACCCTGTTTTGTCTTCTCTAATACAGAGCATGGTACAGCGCTTAAATTCAGCCCACCCTAGAAGCTGGGTTTATTTTTTATTAAACACTATAAATTTTTTTTATAATTATAGCTACATAATCAGGAACACACATTATCTGGAGTACTTTTAATAAGTGAAAAAAGTTTTTTCTTGGCTAGTTGTTAATTATGTCAGGAAGGGAACCAAAGCTGCTTCTACAAAAGCAGAAGACTCTGGGCTCAATCCCACTACTTTAATGTGCACCTAATTTCATCTGACGCAGGACTTCCTGCCGTAATGTTTTCAAGCTGAGACACGGAGTGTTTGCTGCGCCATCACCACAACCAATTCGCGAAGCACACCCCCTAGAACAGAGATTCACTGCCTTTGGGGATTATGAGCTCCCATAGAGCCTAAAAGAGGCCATGTCACCATACCCCCTAAAAACACTCAAATACACAACAGTGTTAGACAATGCTGAGGGTGGGGGCGGGGCAGGGTCCAAAGCCCTGCCAGCCTTGAACCTCAGTACAAGACAGCTGGTTGGTTCTTCCAACGTCACAAGGCTCACAAGTCCGGTGACAGGCAGGGAGTGAGTCAGCCTTATAGATTCCTTTCCAGAAGCTCACATATACGCCAACCGATATTAAAAAAAAAATTAACATCCCAGTATAGATGTTGAAAATACATACCCATTGTCAATATATAGGCATAAATTAAGGCATTCTTACCCTTCCTAAAAGTATTCAATATCCGCTCACTCTAGGTTACAAAATAATTTGACCTCACTGCCCACTGGTAGCAACCTCTCACTGGTCTGGCCTTACCCAATTCTGGGCAGAAAAGGATGGACAGTTCTTCTTCTTGTTGTTCAACTCCTTTTTTCAGAGTAAAGCATCGCTTTGGCATTTCTAACCCTCCCAGCTTCCACTGGCAACCAAACAAATCCCTGTTTTCCTCTTTAGACTGAAGATCAAAGTCCCTCCTGTGCTTTCTGGCTCTTTTCTCTTTCTCCCTTTTTTCTGTCCTCCTGTTTCAAAACCACACTGAGGAAAGCACATCCTCACCACTCCTGCCCCAGTCAGAACCAAAGTCCATCTTCGTTTTCCTTGGCAACCACTCCTAGAACATCTCCTTTGAAGCACTTTATAAACTGTTTATATCAAATGCATTGAAAACCTAACTAACAAATCCCTGAAAAGGAACTTCTGTTAAAGGAAAAAAAGAAGTCGTTAACAAGAAAGCAAACAGCCCAATTAAAAACATGGGCAAAAGAACCAGACCCTTCAAAGAAAATATGCAGATGGCAAATAAGCAGATTAAAACAAAACAAAACAAAACAAAACACTCAGCATGTTTAATCTAGGAAGATTCACATTAAAACCACAGTAAGCTACTGCTATACATCTACTAGAACGGCACAAAGAAAACCTGACACTACTAAGTGCTGGTAAGGATGTGGAGCTACCAGAACTTTCACACACTACTGCAAAGAATACAAAATGGTGCAGTCACTGTGAAAAAGAGTTTGGCAGCTTCTTAGAAAGTAAAACATACAATGTGATGTATGGTGATTAACATAACAATAAAAAATTTTTAAAAAAAGAAAGTAAAACATACACTTGCCAAGTGACCCTTGGTCAGCTACCATCAGAGAGCCATCTAGCTAGAGAAATAGGCTAGACCCAGAGGAAATGGTAAACACAAGACTCTACATGACTACCCACCAGCTGTGTGGAGTGGTGCATTGGTAAGGAACTCACGATTACTTGTGAAGGTCAGACAGGTGTAGGCTCAAGGTCTGAGTCTCGCTTAACTAGTTGTCACTTTGGCAGGTAAGTACCACCAGCACAGTGTTACCGTGGTAAACGTGCTGATATTCTTAGAGAACAGACGGTAAACAGATGCGGTTCTGGGCGCCCACCTCCCAAGGGCATCTCCGCCCAGTAACCTCCCCCAGACCTCCCGACAATTCAGCACTAAAAAGAATAACCCCCAGGACAGCACGCAACCTTGCCCCACAGTAAAGCTGGCTCTGTTCCCACTGCTCTGTGTCTCTGCTGTACAGTCATGATTTGAACCTCACCCCTGTTACAAGAGCGTGTCTGCAGAACACCTGACACGTTGTGAACGCAGTATGTGCTCAATAAATGCTGGCTATCATCAGAGTTCTTGGGAAGCTCTTGGAACAAGAAACTGTATCTCACAATTCAAAGGAGGATTTGCCAGATGGAGGTGAGAGGAAGTAAGTGTGGAGCTGAGAAAGAGCACGGGGGAAGTCAGGGGAGGGGGCAGCGAAGCAAGTGGCCCACACAGTGCAGGAGGTAGCAGCTGGAGAACAGTACAGAACAGGGCCAAGCAAGCAGTAGATGGGCCCATATGATGGAGTGTCTTAACAAAGGGTTTAGGTTTGATGGAGAAGGAAATGGTAAGTCATCCTTCTCTCAACTCCCAGAGCACCTGCTGCAAAACCTCTCCCATGATCCTCATCACAAGGAAATAGTATTCTGTGTGTGAATGTGTGTGTGTCCGTATGCTTTCTACGGGACCGTGAGCTCCTTAACAGCAAGGAAAGGACTCTATTCCCAACACACATGATGAGGAAGCACTCTCTGGAGCTGGAGTTCACAATACCCACTCCAAACCTCAGTCCACACCCATCCTCCAAGCCCCCGTGAATTCCCTCTGACTGACAGGCCCCCTCCTGCTTGCAGATCCTCAGGCACTACGGATTATGGCCTCCAGTAATCACTACTCCTGACTGCAAACCCAAGCTTAGCCTTCAAGTAACCCAGGCTCATTTTCTTCCGTGTCAAGAGATGAAAACTCTGTAGATCTCTGTCTTCTGCTCTACCTGGACTTCACCTACCACTTCTGGACTCCAAAAACCTGTCCTGTTGGATCTCTTCTCTGATCTCCCCTTGAGAATAGAACTGAATAGAAAAGAATAGAGAATAAAAGAATAGAGCGTTTCATATCTAAAACCTCAACTTTAAGCAACCACAGACTTTCCTCACCCCAGGACCCGCCTTTCCAAACATATTACCCCAGGTTTGATACTGACATACTAAACTGATGGTTATCAAATCCCAACCCGGATTCCTGAAAAAGATAATATGGGACCAAAAAAAAAAAAAAAAAGAAATTTCATTCACTCCCTCAATTCAATTTAATTGCCTATGATTATATTATTATACCCCCCCCCACACACAAACATAACATGTAATTTCTCAATGACCTAGACAAGTCTGGGATTAGAATTGGTCAGCCAAAGATATACTTGATCTCAATTTCGGTTAGAAAAGATGTTTTACTTGGTGTCCTGATATTTTTGGCAATGCTCTCTACAGGCTGCCAAGTTTACAGGTGGTCACTATAAGGGAAGACTCTAAACCATCTAAATCTAAATTAAAGGATTATAATTTAAACCCAGGAAACCATCACGGTCAAAATAGATAAATTATTTCCATTACAGTGCAGGTATACTAATTCCGGAGTATTCATGGCTTAAGAAAATATATTTCGATGGGGCTTCTACTCTCCCTTGTGACAGCAGTTATGTATTTCTTTCTGCCACAGGAGTAGAAGCAACAAGTATGTGTCCACCCTTTTCCTACCCCAAATAACTATCCCTCTCCTCCTCCCTTAAAATGAACAGAAGTTCAATTTTCTTTCAAACTCTCAACGAGAAAAGTGGGGATTAGAACACATAAAAGCCAATTTAACCTCTGCATATACTCATCAGTACTCTCCACCACTTGTTTGTGAGAGCTGAAGAATGCCCACATGCAACTACTGAGCAAAATAAAGCAACAGGAGACAGGGTTTAACTACTAGGATGGGCACAAAAAACAAAGGGCAAGAACGAGAGGCACAGCCCAGAGCACAGGTATACCAGTCAGGGTGCCAAGGAACAGACATGGGGAAAAGCTGCCCCAGAGTACCCTGCAGATCCATCAGGCCCACTGGCCATTTAGTTGAAAGAGCCCCCCACCAAAGTGAGGTATTCACAAGACATTTCATGCTATAAACGACAAGGAAAAGAATGCATGAATCTCTCCAAAGACCTGGAGTCTAGTTATTCAACTGTGATATGAGCTCCTTGCAGCACAAGGAACTTTATGGTTTATCCCCCAAATATTAGGTTTCTAATTTCTCAGAATGAAAACTCTTTAAAATAAATTACTTCTGGCAAAACAGAGGATTAGATGTCCAGAGAAAATCTGCCAGTTATCAAACAACTAAAACTGTTGGACAAAATATCCAACTATGGTTGAGCTGGCGCGAGAGTCAGAGAAACTCTCGGAGGCCAGAAACAACGAGAGAGCATGAATCCAGGGAAATGAGTTGGCACCAGAACAGGAATTTGCCCTGGAGGGGCATCTGCCATTTCTGGATACCTCGATCACAGGTTTCAATGTGCTGCATGGGGCACAGGAACGAACCTGGTAAACTGTACAAGGTAAAAGATTCCACATAAGACCAAACAAATACTTTTAGTAAGTGAACCAAAGAAAACCACCCTACAGCGGGAACATGAGGATACATGGCTGTCCCAGCTAGGGCTTTGGCTGAACGTGAAAAATTAGGGTAACAACAAAAATAACCTCAGGTGAGAATTCCTCATGACAGGTCCACGTTTGTGCAAGTTTGGCAGTCAACTGAAAAATACCTCAGTGACCAAAACAAGAGCAACTCCAAATTAGGGATAAGTTGGCCTGGATGGGTAGTAACTCCAGGAACTTCTGAAAAGCAAACACAAATGCCCTTGTAGGGACATACCTGAAAACTTAGATCTAAGGAATTCTAGAGATAAAAAAAACAGTGAACACTTACTCACAATCAGAAACATAAAATACACAAAGAAATAAGACAGAAATCAGTGCGTGCATGCGTGTGCGTGAGCATACACACACACACACACATCAAACTGTAGGATCAGTCCAGTAACAACTGCCAATTATTCCACTGGGATTTTAAGATACTGGATGTAAGTATATTTAATATGCATAGGGAAGATGTTGAAATGATGACTGATTGATAAAAGATTAATATAGACTAGAGAGGTTTGAAAAATAGAACTTTTAGACATAAAAAAATAGTTAACAGTTGAAATGGGGAACCTGACAGCAGGTACAGCAGAGCTCAGTCGAGAATCAGTGAACTGCAAGAAATGAACCTCGAGGGGCGCCTGGGTGGCCCAGTTGGTCAAGCGTCTGCCTTTGGCTCAGGTCATGATCTCAGGGTCCTGGGATCGAGTCCCACATCGACTCCCTGCTCAGCGGGGAGTCTGCTTCTCCCTCTCTCTCTGCCCCTCCGTCTCTCTGTCAAATAAATAAATAAAATCTTTAAAAAAAAAAAAAGAAATGAACCTCGATGCAGCACAGAGACAAGGAAACACAGGAGAGATTAAAATACAGGGAATTGAAGGAAAAGGTGTAATAGTTGTCTAATCACACTTGTAAGAAGAAGAACATGGGAAGAGGCAAGAAGTCGAAGGGAAAAAAAAGGACTAAAAACTTCCCCAAAGCATAAACATGAATCCTCACAGGCAATCCTAACAAATTCCAAGCAAGACAAATTTTTAAAATCCAAACAGAAAAGTGACTCCCCATAAAAGAACAAGAGTCAGACCGACCACCAGCTGATTCATCAACAGTTAACCAGGGCAGCCATAAGTCCATGCAAAATGGCTTCCAAATACTGAGAAAAAACTAACTGACCAGCTACAAATGCACACCCAGAAGGATTTGATGGAATAAAAAGACCCTCACCACAGGAATTTCCAAAAGAGGCACTTTAAGAAAAACTATCCCAGAGAAAATGTATAAAATGCAAGTAGGAACGGAAAACAAACCAAAAAAAGTGGCAAATACGTGTGACGATCTAAAATAAGCATGGACTATATAAAGCTACGACAGATTATCTACTTTGCAGGATTAAAGTTTTTTTGGTTTTTTGTTTTTTCATTGAAAGCTTGAAAAATAATAGTACAGACCTCTGGAAGAAGAAATCGAAGTTTAAGTATCCTAAGGCCTTACGTTGTTTGGTAAGAAGGTAAAAATACGGAATACCCTTTGCCTTGATTAATTTAAACACAGTTGATAGGAGGTAAACATCTGTGATGACCAGTAAGAACAGAAACAGAGTAGATCATCCAAAGTAGTTTGTGGGGAGGGAGGAAGGAATGAGGAGAGGAAGACTAATCAATCTAAGAGAACCACCCCCCCCCAAAAAAAAGAAAGAAAAAGAAAAATTTTAGTACAAATAAAAGTACAAAACAACACAATAAAAATTAGATCACCCTACATGGAAAATACCCAAGTAGTTTTATAAGCAAGTTCTACCAAACATCCAATCTTACACAAAATTTTCAAGAACAGACTAGGAAGGAACACGCCCCAGCTCATTCTATTATGCTAACATAACCTTAATAACAAAATCTTATCAAAGCAATGTGAGAAAGCAGAATTATATGCCAGTCTCACTCATGAATACTGACGCAAACTGAAAGCAATGACAGGTTTAAAAAAGACATCAGTGAAGTTTATTACACAAATGCAAGGTTGTTCCAACATTACCAAGTCTTTTAATCTCCACATTAAAATAAAAGGAAACCATATGATCAAATAGATCAAATTCAACACCTGTAACAGATATTCTCAACAATCTAGCAATGAAGAGGCTGTCCTTAACTTGATAAGGGTACCTACAAAAAGCCTACAGCAAATGTCTCCAATGAAGAACAGCTAATGGGATGCCCTTTAAATAAAGGGGACCACACCCCCATCCCTGCTTCTGTTTCACAATGAACTAAAGGTCCCAGCCAGTGCCACAAGGCACAAAAACTACAGATGTGAAGATTAGGAAAAGAAAAGCATCATACATGATGTAATTCTCTGTACAAACCTCAGAATAGGGGCACCTGGGTGGCTCAGTCAGTTAAGCATCTGCCTTTGGCTCAGTTCATGATCCCAGAGTCCTGGGACTGAGCCCCACATTGGGCTCCCTGCTCAGCGGGAAGCCTGCCTCTGCCCCTCCCTCTACTTATGCACTCTCACTCTCTCTCAAATAACAAATAAATAATCTTAAAAAAAAAAAGAAAACTCAGAATATCAATGTACGAGAGTAACTTTAAGCAAAGTTTCAGTGCACAGAAAAACAGGAAACCTCATTTCTATAGGAAGGCATGTTTGAAAGATGAAATTTTAGAAAAGATTCCATCACAACAGCAACCAGGAATATTGGAGCAATAGATCTCACAAAAGATGTGCAAAATCCTCATGAAAATTATTAGAAAGTATTCAAAAACATTAAAGATGACCTAAATAAAATGGAGGTATATTACATTTATGGATAGGAAGAGTATCAAAAAAGATCATTGATACTCATATCAAAATTACATACTGGTTCAACGCAATTTCAGTCAAGAGGCTAGCCGGGTTTTTTTGGGTTTTTTTGGTTGTTTTTAAGTTACAAGCCAATTCTACAATTATGTGGAAACATAGCCAAAAAATGAAGAGGGAGTATTTGCCTACCAAGACTTGTGATACAATTATAGTACTTAAGGTATTGGCTTAAGGATAGAGACCAATGGACCAGGATAGAGAATCCAGAATCAGACTTGCACGTATTTAGAAATTTGTGAATGACGGTGCTTGCTCTGGCAGCACATATACTAGAAGTTTGCACATGACAGCTATGGTATCAGGTTTGGGGGGTGGGGATTAGTCAATAAACAGTATGTTATCCATATGGAAAATAAAAATCACATCGCACTCAATTCCAGGTGCATTAAACAAATGTGAAAGGAAAACTAAAATAGAAAACTACCTCAAGAACAATGCATTAGGGAAGGATTTTTTTTTTTTCTTTTGGTGGGGAGGGTGTGGGGAGGGGCAGAGGAGGAGGGAGAGAGAGAATCCTAAGCAGGCTCCAGGCTCAGCTGGAGCCCGGCACAGGACTGGATCTCACAACCCCGAAATCATGACCTGAGCTGAAATCAAGAGTCAGATGCTTAGATGACTAAAACACCCAGGTGCCCCAGAGAAGGATTTTTTAAAAAACAAGATAACACGGGGCACCTGGGTGGCTCAGTCGTTAAGCGTCTGCCTTAGGCTCAGGTCATGATCCCAGGGTCCTGGGATCGAGCCCCGCATTGGGCTCCCTGCTCGGCAGGAAGCCTGCTTCTTCCTCTCCCACTCCCCCTGCTTGTGTTCCCTCTTTCGTTGTGTCTCTCTCTGTCAAATAAATAAAATCTTTAAAAATAATAATAATTAATAAATAAAAACAAGATAACAAAATAAAAAAAAAAAACATTGATCCATTTACCCAGGATGAGTGGTTTTAAGCTTTGACAAGAGCTCACTACAAAAAAAGTATGTCACCTCTCTCTTCCAGCCATCCAGGATGCCGAAAGGAAGGAAGACTAAGGGGAAGAAGGTGGCCCCTGACCCTGTTGTCATCAAGAAGGAGGACAAGAAGGTGGCCAACCCCTTGTTTGAGAAAAGGCCCAAGAATTTTGGCATCAGACATCCAGCCTAAAAGGGACCTCACCCACTTCATCAAATGGCCCCACTACATCCGGCTGCAGCGGTGGAGGGCTATTCTCTATAAACGCCTAAAAGTGCCCCCCGCAACTACCCAGGTTCAGCCAGGCCTTGCACAGACCAGAGACAAAGAGAAGAAGCAGAGATTGTTGGCCCGGGCTGAGAAGAAAGCTGCAGGCAAAGGGGATGTCCCCACTAAGAGGCTGCCTGTCCTTCAAGCTGGGGTTAACACTGTCACCACCTTGATGGAAAACAAGTATTGCACACAATGTGGATCCCACCGAGCTGGCTGTCCTCTTGCCTGCCCTATGTCTTAAGATGGGGGTTCCCTACTGCGTTATCAAGGGGAAAGCCAGGCTGGGGTGTCTGATCCACGGGAAGACCTGGACCACTGTAGCTTTCACACAGGTTAACTTGGAAGACAAAGGAGCTCTGGCTAAGCTGGTGTTAGCCATCAGGATCAATGACAATGAAGGTTATGATGAGATTCACAGTCACTGGAAAGGCAACGTCCTGGGTCCAAAGTCAGTGGCTCACATTGCCAAGTTGGGAAAGGCAAAGGCTAAATAACTGGCCACCAAACCAGACTAAGTGTACACTGAATTTTCTGCACATAAAAGTAATAAAAATTTCAGCCAATGTAAAAAAAAAAAAGGGCACTTCACAGAGTGTATGTCTCAAAATATCTCATGAAACAAAACTTACCCATAATACTGATTTTTTTTTTATTCTACTGTGTAAAACTCTTAAAAACGTTTAACAGAAGACTTACACAAAAATGCTCATCACAACACTGATGGAATAGCCAAACACTGGAAATTCAGATGCCCTTCATCAGGAGAAAGGATATATAAATTGTGGTATATTCATATAACGGGAAACCATAAAAAGGAAAAACAAATGAAGCCCCACTATAAACCCTCAGGATCATCCTTGGTTCTCAAAGCATGGTCCCGAGACCAACAGCATTAGCATCACCTACAAGTTTGTTAACCAAGCAAACTCTCCTCCCCAGACCTACTGAACTAGAAACTAAGGTGGGGAGGGCAGCAAGTCAGGTTTTAGAAGTCCTGGGGGGGGGGCGCACCTGTGTGGCTCAGCTGATTGAGTGTCTGACTGTTGATCTCGGTTCACGTCTTGATCTCAGAGACATGAGTTCAAGCCCCACACTGGGCTTCATGCAAAAAAAGGAAAAAAAAAAAAAAAAAAGTCCTGCAGGTGAATCAAACAGACTCAAGTCTGAGAGCCACTATTACAGGTGAAGATCAGTCACACCCGGGCAAGAAAAGCTAGTCTCAGAAGAAATAGGTTTATTGAAAAGTGAAACACTGGCTAACCAAAATAAGTGTTAAAAGAACTACCAAAAAATATAATACAACTATTTTAAAAAGCAGAAAATGATTAATACAAGTTACTCTGTGGAAGAAAGAGGGTAAAGTATGGAGAAAGGTCACACCGAGCGCCTCTAACAATGACAGCGTTTTATTTCTTCAATTAGGCAGTGGATATGAGAATTTTGGTTTGTCATTATTATCCTTGATGCATGTGTTGTAAATTATAGTTTTTTGTATGTGATACTTTCTAAAAAAATTTTTTAAAGTAGCACTGGAAAAGAGGAAAACTTGAGAACATATAAAAAATTACGAACATAAAGTAGCATAGCTCATATGAACTCATTTCTAACAAAAGGCACAGGAAAAACAGAATGCACAGCAGGTGCTGAATATTTGTAGACTATTAAATGTTTAAATGTTTACAATGATTCACATGCTTCTTCATTCTTCTGTTCCCTCAAATTTTTCCACAGTGCATAATTATCCAAGACGAAAGTTTTATATAGAGCATAACAATTCACAAAATAATTCAGTGCCCACCCTACTACCCCTCCCATCTTTAAAGTGAGTCTCTTTACCGGACATGAGATCCAAATCCTGACTAAATACACAGTATAGCCTAAGGGGAAAAAATGGGTTTCAATTCCGGGCTCAAAAAGTATTTTTCTTCTCTAATTTTCAAAAACTTATTTCATGGAATTCCATTCAGTTTTGTTTGTCAGACCTCCACATAGAGGTTCCTAGCCAGTTAGAAGTGATTTTTTTTTCTAAACTGGAAGCAAAATAAGGTGTATGTGTGTGTTAATATTAAGACTGTACAACAAAACCTCTTACAAACCATACAGGGATTGCCCCCCAAAACTCATTTGTTCTTAATTTATTTTCTCCACCAGCAATGTGTTGCTAAAATCACAAGAGAATAAAGCGTTGCTCGTATGAATTAAGTCCCATCCATTTGCAACAACAGGAACCAAAGGATCAGCTTCAGCATCCAAAGAGAGGCAATTACGCACAATGAGCAGAGGAGGTGGGTCGAGGTTGCACTGCCAAGAAATGACATATTCCAGTGGATTCAAACCACCCTCTTCAAATTTTGGCATTCTGTGGTACAAAAATAAAACCGGAGTTCATTGGAAAGCAAAGCTTGCCACCTGCTGCCCAATGGCATAATCGTAAAAGTTCAAATCATGTCCACATTTCTCAACTGAAATCCTCTTAGGAATTGATCAGCGTGGATGGTTGCATTTTCTATATTCGTTCATTAGTTGAGTCTTTTTTAAAGAAAGAATATCAGCCCCAAAGTTTTTAAACCAGATGCTATTTCAAACCCTTTACATAATCAACTCTAACCAATGTGCTTAAAAAAAAAAAAACACCCAACTTCCCAACTATTACATATGTTGTGTATATAATAAATCGGCCAAACTGCAGTTGTATCTCTGATGGTATCCAGACCAGGGAGGAATGCCTTTGAAAGCATACCAGTACTGTCCTACATACACTTCCACAGCCTGTCATCGTTCTAGAGGATATGAAATACTAAATCCACTTTCTGATCTATGCAGACTGTAAAATGCAAACATTCATAGTTTAACTGAGGTTTCTACACACTCACATCACACAATTTGAAGTAGCAAGTCCAGCGAACCAAAAAGAAAAAACTTGCCCACATGTCACCATTGCTTTGTCAACTCTACCCATTTAAGCTTTTAAAAATCTTCATTAATATTGATGAGCATTTCTATCGCTTAAATGTTTCTAGTATTCTTCGTTTCAATTTCCTCTAAGAACATCTGAACAGTAAAACCATTTTCAGCCTTTTTTTTCCCCCCTTAAGAACGAAACCTTCAAGTTTGGTCTCATTTTCTGACTCTGTAGATCTGTGTATCCATGCCATCATGCCCGTCAAAAAGAAACTCAAAACGCTCGTAGGAAAAAGTGAGACTCTGAATTGGGGGGCGGAAATACCATCTGAGAGGAAGATATCCTGAAAAGCCATCAACGGGCTGAATCAGGAGAGAGAAGGTCTAAGGGCTGTTCCATGTGCTCTTCTTTCGCCCAGGAACCTGGGCAGGTGTGCAATTCTCAGGAGCTTTATGGCAAGCAGCCTCGTCACACCACAGTGAGAACTCCTGACTTGGTTCCTTGTGAAATAAAGCCTTTTCAATCAAGGCTCCGGCCAGCAGGAACGTGTCCATATGCAAAATAGCACCAACGCTCGTTGACGTTTCTCAGTTGTCTGGGAACTACTATGAAGCAGACAATAAAAAACAATTCATTGTCAAGACAGATGAGATGGCACCGTAATGTCGCACGAGTTCCTAGGGTGTGTTTTCTTCCTAAACACTAGAGGCAGTGTCTCCATACAAAAGGAAGCCTGCCCAGCTGCAGCCAGTTAAGTTTCAGATACTGCTGCTTCTGCGAAATAGCTCACACACACACACACACACACACACACTCTCACTCTCTCTCTCTCTCCCCTCTTTTCCTATGGCTGGCCTACCCCTTTCTTCAAAAACTCGACAGGAGCTATGAATTCACGCACTATAATTGCTGAGTGTTTCTGATCAGGCAAATATCTCTTTCCCAGCTCTCATTTAATCGCCCACAACTGAAGTGGTCTGAGATCATAAGGTGTGTCAAGGTTTGGCTCGATCTTCCTGAGTACTATGTCTACAAGTCAGAAATGGTGCCTGGTGTGATGATACGGCGAGCTACTCTTTTGATTAATTAATTTCAGGCCCGTTGATGCCAGAACTAGACTTTGATGGAACAGGTCAAGTATCTGCCAGTGAAGGGATTAACACTACAAAGGCTTTGTCCTATAAAAATACAGCTCTCCACTAAAAACACCAAAGTAATTACTCATTCTAGAAATAGGAAAGGAAGAAAGAAACCACAGGTATGGGTTATTTGCTGAAATTGAAGAATATTTACTTGAGCCCTAGCACAGTTCCTGGCCCACAGTAAGTACTCAATAAATATATGTGAAATTAGAGGTCCCAAATCATTTCTTTTGGTTTCTTGCCAAAGACTTTCTAGTAAAGCTTGATCAAAAATCCTTATGGGTTTTTTTCCCCAAGTTTTTATTTAAATTCTAGTTAACATGCAGTGTAATATTAGTTTCAGGTGTAGAATTTAGTGATTCATCACTTACATACTGGTGCTCATCACAAGTGCCCGCCTTCATCCCCATTATCCATTTAGCTCATCCCCCACCTGCCTCCCCAACAGCAACCCTCAGTGTGTTCTCTATAGTTAAGAATCTGTTTCTTGACACATGAAAAAATGTTCAACATCATTAGCCATCAGGGAAATACAAATCAAAGCCATAATGAGATACCACCTTACACCAGTTAGAATGGCAAAAATGAACAAGACAGTAAACAAAGTGTTGGTGAGGATGGGGAGAAAGGGGAACCCTCTTACACTGTCGGTGGGAATGCAAGCTGGTGCAGCCACTCTGGAAAACAGAATGGAGGTTCCTCAAGACATTAAAAATAGAGCTACCCTACAACCCAGCAACTGCACTACTAGGTATTTGCCCCAAAGATACAGATGTAGTGAAAAGAAGGGGCACATGCACCCCAATGTTCATAGCAGCAATGCCCACAACAGCCAAACTGTGGAAGGAGCCGAGATGCCCTTCAACAGATGAATGGATAAAGAAGATGTGGTTCATATATACAGTGGAATATTACTCAGCCATCAGAAAGGATGAATACCCACCATTTACATCGACATGGATGGGACTGGAGGAGATTATGCTAAGTGAAATAAGTCAAGCAGAGAAAGTCAATTATCATATGGTTTCACTCATATGTGGAACATAAGGAATAGCACAGAGGCCCACAGGGGAAGGGAGGAAAAACTGAATGGGAAGAAATCAGAGAGGGAGACAAACCATGAGAGACTCTGGACTCCGGGAACCAAACAGGTTTACAGAAGGGAGGGGGTGGGGGGATGGGGTAACTGGGTGATGGGTATTAATGAGAGCACATGTGGTGATGAGCACTGGGTGTCATACACAACTAATGAATTGTTGAACACTACATCAAAAACTAATGATGTACCGTATGCTGGCTAATTGAACATAATAAAAAAAAAATCCAAAAAAAAGTCTGTTTCTTGGTTTACCTGTAAAAGAGGTTCATTTGTTTTGTTTCTTAAATTTCACATTTGAGTGAAATCATATGGTATTTGTGTTTCTCTAACTTATTTTACTTAGCGCAATACTCTCTAGTTCCATCCACGTCATTGCAAATGGCAAGATTTCATTCTTTTGATGGCTGAGTGATATTCCAGTGTGAATGAACATCCTAAATTAATCTGAATATAAAGGTGATAAAGACAAGTTTTTTTTTTTTCTTTCTAAGAGAAGCACAGTATTTCTTCACTGGCTTTGGGAAATATTTCTGATTTTGTGAAAGACCACACTAGCATTATTATCAAGTAGCCTGGGGCTGGACTGATTACTTCCCAGAGCAAATCAAAAACTTTCCTAGCAACCTGTAGGTCTCAACAGCTAAGTTAAAAAACAAACATACATGAGGTCTGAAACAAAATTGATGATTTAACATTACACAATAATGAAATTTGTTTCAGATTTCAATTACTGTTAATTCTTTTTATTACATTATTTTCAATAACAACTAATGAGAATACAATCCAACTAGAAACCAGATAATGCAATTCAACTATAAAGATATGCAGACCCGATCGTCATGTAGGTTGTTAGACACCTGTGTTTATGCCTGTGCCCAAATATCCAAGGCTCACTTTCAGCTCAGTAATGACATCATAAACAATGTGGGAGTTCAATCACCTACTGGAGGGGGAATATCAGTGAGCTGAACACGAAAACCATAGAGCAGAGGCACAGAGATTATATTGGAAGGGGCAAAGGTAACATGCCATGGCAAAAGCTGTGGGGCCAACAAAGGTAAATAAAGGTAGAAAACTGGAGTCTGATAACATCTGAAAAAGAAAAAAGAGACCCTGACTTTTCTACAGAGCATGATGAATGGTCACAAAATGCATTTTGAAGAGTGTTAGTTTGATCAACACAGAAGGAAATAGAATCTGCTTCTCATTACAGGTCCATGAACTTGAATCCAGGGACAGAGTGGAAAAAGAAAAAAGAAAGCTTTCAAAGACAACCCCCCATCTTCCATTCCTGAAGTGGCTAAGATGACAGATTCTTTGACTTAACATATCTAGAGAGAGAGATAAACATTAGACTATACCTAACTCCTTAGGCTGCATCCAAAGGAAGCGTTTTCTGGACTGTTAGTCTGCATCCCTTCTTTTTTTAAAGAAAATTAGATTTCCTCTCCAGTGGTCACTGTGAGAGGGAGGTGGGCTACAAGGCCGGCTCCCTCAGGAACATTTCTCTCACCTACGCATCAATCTCCTGGGCCCTCCTCACATTGCCACAGACCCAGCCTGACCTGGCTCCCCTCAGGTAATAAATCTTCTTCTTCGGGGGCATCTCTCCATTTCTCACAGCCCCCCTCAAAGGCACTCTCCCCAACTGTCAAGGCCTTCCATAATCTGGATCTACCCACTCAATTTCACTTCCTACTGTTCTTCAATTCCCCCGAAATAGATCAATCTCCCACCTGTCCTATGGAAATCAGAGACTCATTCCGACCGTATCTTCCATCCTGTCATGTCCTGTATGTAAAGGCCAGTCTCACTTTCCAAGTCCTCCAGATTCTGGTAAGTCTTCCTTTATTCCAGTCCCTACTGATGGCTCCCTTCCTTATTCTCCACTAGAATCTGTAACAGGTACTACCTAATAAGTCAGTCAATAAGATATTATCCCACATTATTAACTATCTTTCTAAGCATGTTAGCCTGATCCTCCAACTGGAAAGTCTTGGCATATGGTTGGCACTATTTGTTGACAGACTAAATTAAAAATTATAGAAAATTGATCTTTGTATTGCAGAGGTGGGGAGAACAGAGCTTCTATATTCATTATGGTGAACCTAGGATAAGGCAACTGGGTTAGAAATACATTAAGAATGGGCACCTGGGTGGCTCAGTTGGTTAAGCGACTGCCTTCGGCTCAGGTCATGATCCTGGACTCGCAGGATCGAGCCCTGCATCAGGCTCCCTGCTCAGTGGGGAGCCTACTTCTCCCTCTGCCCACCCCTCCCCCTGCTTGTGCGCTCTGTCAAATAAATAAAATCTTAAAAAAAAAAAAAAAGAAATACACTAAGAACTATTCAAGCTTAGACAATTAAGATGGTTCAATGTTACCTGAAGATTTATGTTTGGGTCAACCACCAAGCCTCTCATAGGACTGAAGAATTTTGAAATATATTACCCGAGTCATTGATTGTATTCCTGTCCTCCCAGGTGAGTGGGAATTTTCAAAAATTCAACTTAAGAAGTTTCTGCCAAATTAGGGGATAAAAAATTCAGTAGATACTAATAACATTCTCTGTATACAAGGGCCCCTCCCCACTTTGAGAGTTCTTGAAATGTTTCACAAAATAGGGGGTGTCTGGGTGGCTTAATCAGTTAGGCATCCATCTTCGGCTCAGGGATTGAGCCCTGCTTCTGCTTCTGGCTCCCTGCTCAGCAGGGAGTCTGCTTCTCCCTCTGCCCCTCCCCCCACTCATGCTCACTCACACTCTAATAAAATCTTTAAAAAAAATGTTTCACAAAGAGATCTTTAATATGAAAAAAGCTCTTACAAATAAAAAAAGAAATTATAGACATTACATAGAAATTCTATGTAAATAGAAATTTATATGGGATAAAGAATGTTAATAGATTATTCATATAAAAATACAAAGGGCTAATAAACATTTGGAAACTTTTCAACCTCAATAAAAAAAATAAGAAAAGCAAACAATTTTTTTTATAATGTTTTATTTATTTATTCATGAGAGTCAGAGAGAGAGAGAGGCAGAGGCAGAGGGAGAAGCAGGCTCCCCGCCTAGCGGGGAGCCCGATGCGGGATTCGATCCCAGGACCCTGGGATCATGACCCGAGCCGACGGCAGAGGCCCAACCATCTGAGTCACCCAGGCGCCCGAAAAGCAAACTGAATTTTATCTGTGAGTAATGTGATAAAATCACACTCCACAGGAATATTCAAAACCACTAATGCTTTACAGACTGTAATTCATTTGATTTATCAATGTCTTATTTGACAGTGACCACATGTACTCTGTTCAAATTATCAAGGATCTGAAATGATCTAATACAACCTATTTATTTTCAAATAAAAATCACTATTTAAATTAATACAAAGCAACGTGGCAACAAAGAAATTAAATCAAGGAGACTGCAAAGTGTTTCAACCTTACATATATTTCTAGGACACTAAATTCTCCAGCTATTTACATTCACAAGTCACCTTTCAAGACATGCAAGCAATTGTGTTGTGAAATGCTTGCCTCATTCGTAGAAATGGGTTTTTTAGGAATTCTTTTTTTCTCCTTCAAAATAGCTTCATTAAGCCAGGAGATAAAGAAGAGCTACAGCAATAGAAGAGGAACAGAAAGAGAAGAGTTTTGTGGAGGGCCTAGAAGGTGCATGGTTGTTGTACTCCCTGAGTGAGGTAGGGGAAACAGAAAGCATTTCCTCTCAAATTCCTTTTCTCAGAGTGAAGTGTATCCTAATAATCTCAAAATGTCTATGTCGTCTTCCTGTTGGAGTTAAGAACATCCTTCCTAGAAATATAATTAAGAAGGATTAGCTGCTGCATAAAGAGGCTTTGAACAAATTAAGGAAGAATGATGTCTCACTTTAGACTCTGTCCATCAAATCTCCAAATACCAGCACTTGGCAAAACACCAACATCCAGCAAAGAATAAAGGCAGTGCACTTCACAAGCAATAAAAGTGATACCTATGTCAAGAAAGCCCTAAGATGAGGGGCGCCTGGGTGGCTCAGTTGGTTAAGCATCTGACTCTTGATTTCAGCTCAGGTCATGATCCCAGGGTCAAGGGATCATGCCCCACGTGGGACTCCCTGAGCCTGCTCAGCGCGGAGTCTGCTTGTCCCTCTCCCTCTGCTCCTCCCCCCTGCTCGTGCTCGATCTCTAATGTGAATAAATAAAATCTTTAAAAAAAAAAAAAAGGGGCGCCTGGGTGGCTCAGTCGGTTAAGCGACTGCCTTCGGCTCAGGTCATGATCCTGGAGTCCCGGGATCGAGTCCTGCATCGGGCTCCCTGCTCAGCGGGGAGTCTGCTTCTCCCTCTGACCCTTCCCCCTCTCATGCTCTCTCTCTCTGTCTCTCTCTCAAATAAATAAATAAAATCTTTAAAAAAAAAAAAAAAGCCGTAAGATGAGAATTTTTAAAAAGGAGGTTCTGTGTCTGTGGCAGACAGTCCAATTACTTTTTAAGGATTTGAAAACAGCTTCTACATTGGCAACTTAGAATAAAGAAGTAACTGTCGCATTTTCTCCTTGAGACAGGACACATTTTGGTAAGTGAACCTTGATCGTTTTGAAAATAAATAACTTTTTGTCAAACAACAGTGTTTTACTTGCAAATTCACTTAACAACTCAAATTTTTCACCACTCCTCTATCTTTTTTAGGTTTGGGGCTTCAAAAATACTGTGCCAATTTTTTTCATAATTTTGACAGCAAAGAGTCAGACAAGGGTGTATAAAAAACAGCAAGGAGAATGTAGACTAAGAAGAGGTCAGGTTCAAGTCCCAGCTCTGTTACTACCCACCCATGTGACTCTGGGCAAGACATTCATCCTTTTAAGTTATAAAATTTTATGATCTGTGCTGGATGAAGATGTTGGAAGATGGAAAAATGATTGTACCTAATACATTCTTGTTCCATTTCCCATTACACTCAAATAACTCTCAAAAGGGGCAAAAAACCAGGATTAATTCTTTTCAAAGACACTGATATCGATAAAATATTTCTTCGCATTTCGGTGAGAGCTAACTCCATGAATCATGTAACTCTGGAAACATATAAAGTCTAAGTGAAAAATGATTTCACTATAAGTGAAAAATAGCTCTAAATAAAAATAATTAAAGTTTGCCTGTCCCTCCCTGTTTGCTGTTGAGAACTGAGCCCAATCTTCCATCAAGGTACAAATCAATTAATATTTCATTAAATATTCATGAGGACTAGGAAATTCAAGCTCATAAAACAGATTTTCTGTGTCCATTTCAGACTGGCTGCCTGAGCTTAGTGGTCGCTTTTCGGCTTGCTAACGTGCCTCTCAGTGGTCACTGGCGTTCAAGGAAGTGCAAGGAACAAGAAGACCTGACGTTGCAAAGGTCAAGAGGAGAAGATCCAGAGAACTAAACAGAGTCTGACCAAAGAAAAATCCTTGTAACGGTCAGAGATACACAGCAAGTGGGTCCTAGCATCACCTAGAAGCCCCACCGTAAGGATGCGATGTCAGGGCCAAACTGCTGCCCCAGAATGGGGTGGGGGATGACAGAGTCAAATTTTGCCTCCTCTCATCAGTGACTCATTAGACTGGGCTCTTCGGATTACTTTGAGGAAACTGAGGCAGCTTAGCCATTGGGTCACTATTTGCATTCCTGCATGGTCGGACCTCTGGATTCAGAGTAGGGTTAGTATCACCTACATGTATCCATTCACCGAGGGAGCATCATGCCAAGAAGAGTAAATCACACAAATTGAAGTGAATGCTATGAAGGGAGGGGATGGGGAAATGGTGTCACGGGAGCATCTTTGAGGGAATAACAGAGGTCTCAGGGAATGCTTCCCTGAGAAAACGGAAATCAGTAACAAGAGCAGGTGTTAGCAGGGAAGAGGAGCACGGGCAAGGGAAGGGGCAGACTGCAGACAGACAAAGGGTCAGGAAGGCGCTGGACAGGGTTAAGGAGCTGCCTGGGACATGGTGACAGGCTGGTGCCTGCGCATTACGACAACCAGGGGATAAGGTACAAGGTGAGACCAGGGAGTCTGATGTCCCGGGAGGGGAGAACTCATCTTTATCCTCAGAGCACTGGAAGCCACTGACGGCTCTTATGTAGAGCAGGGCAAGACAAGACTTATATTTTGAAAAGATCCCTCCAGTTGTGGACCAGACTTCATACTTGATAAAATCCCACCTAACCCTAGTGGGTATAGGAACATTCTCCAATCCACGATTTAATTTCATCCAGTCTTCCCAGTTCCTCCTGCTATCCTGCATAAACACACAAACATCTTGTCCAGAAATAGCAGTCCTGAAAAATGACAGTCATTTTTTCCTGGATTAGTGAAATCTGGGGTTTCTTTTCTCCACAGTGTTTAAGGAGACACTCTTTCCACTTAGAAGTTCCTGCCTCTGGGGCCATAGGATCAGCTCTTTCTGCTAGGTCATCTCTAACACATTCAAGGAACAGATAAAAAGGTCAAAAATATACTTCACCTTGAGAACCACAGTGAAAACATACTAACTAAGCATGTTTACCACACAAATTAACTTGGTTTTTTATTTCCTGTTTATGCTTATTATAATGTGAGTTGTACTCATCACCTCCCTCACGTGGGACTTACATCTTACAGGTTTTTTATTCTGATCCCAGGCAACGCTGGGGCAGAGAATAGCTATAAAAGTTTAGTCTTAAAATATAGTCTACACATTGCTTGCACATAAACTGTTAAGCCAAGGAAAACAAGGAAAGAGGATTTAGTGCAACGCTAGGGGCACACTGGAAGGATTCATGGGCAGTATCTATGGAATGCCAGACCTACCCAAATGTAAAGAAGAATTTTTACTGTAATCTACACAACACCCAAAGTCAGGTTCGAAAACATATTCTCCAGTTTGGGCTCAGCCATGCAGGCCAGGGCTAAAGCTCATGGGTCCCATGTGTCCACCATGTTGCATTCTGTCCCAGCTGCTTATCAGTGGATCCGTGTGTGCTTCCACCCCAGTTCCTTCATCAGTTTGCAGCAAGTCCTTGAACAACTAATTCATTTCCAGTGCACAAATTTATTTCAACACAGAATAATCATATAGGAAATACATTATCAGGCTTAAGGGCCCCCATCGAATTATGGAAGGAAGGGGCATTCCTAGCCCTTTCCCCACTCCTCTCCATGTCTGCCCATCCCTTCCTAAACTTCCCCCAAGATGGCTGCAATCAGAGCCCGCAACCCACTTGTCTAGTGCTTGGGGCTGTTGTATGTCAAAAAGTACTTGTTTATGAGTGGTGTTGATTTTTCAATCCCAAGCTTCACAAGACTAAGGGCTTAAGGGCCCCTCCTGCTGCCTGAACAGCTCTAGGATTTTGGTTTTCCCCTCTTCCAGCCACTACAAGTGCCTGAGGGTGCTGGTCCCAAGACTTCAGAGAACAGTGGCGGCCACATTTAGGCCTTAAATCTATGTGAAGTGCTTAAATCTAACTTTTATCAGAGTCATAAGGTCTGGCTATGCTATTAATTGAGGGTGATTTGATGATTATTTACTATCCCTTATGATTATGGCTCACTCTTGAGTATCAGGGAAGATCACAAAAACAAGACTGGGTCCTTGAGAAAATACTCTGGAAATCAGAATAATGGCTTTAGCATTATTACCAAAATAATTTTACCAAGCCCCTCAAAGATGTCCACATCCAAAACCTGTGAATATGTTAGGGTACCTGGCAAAAGGAAATTAAAGTTGCAAATAAAATTAAGGCTGCTAATCAGCTGACCCTGAGATGGGGAAAGTTATCCTGAATTATCCAGATGAGCCCAATATAATTACAAGTGTCCTTAAAAGTGGAAGAAGGAAGAGGCAGATGAAAGGGAACTGGGACAGCATAAACACTCAGTAAATATAAGCTATCATTGTTAGTACACAACATCAAAACATCATCTTGATTTCTAGCAATGAAACTGGACAGCAAACTCTATCCCAGCACTTGCGCTTTTTAATTACACACTTTGAGTTTCCAATTCCTTATGTACCTTTCATCAGAACTTAAACCCAGTCAGCTGCTGGTTCTATCTCAAAACTACTCCTGGCCAAGCTTTCCTCGTAGGACTCGGCGGGGTGCAGACAGGGCAATGCACAAGTGCCCTCCACTCTCCTTCCCCTGCCTCCCCCACCCCCATCCCACAGTGCACTCTTCCTGCCAAGTCCCACTCAGGAAAAAAAGATTCCCTGCTTCCAGTTCCTCAAACACCATCTCACCCACCATCTTCCCTAAGTGCTGACAAACAAAATAGTGCTGACCAACAGATGATACTAATATGATCACACGTTATACAATGGATCATGAAGTCTTTCTCAAACCTTGGCATTGCTATGTCCCGTTGGGAGTGGTTTTCTGATGAACTCACAAAGGTCTTCTTCTGGAATTCCCATACATACCTACCTCCACAGCATTATTCCTAAGAACCAAAACCTAGAAAAATTCCAAACATCCATCAAGAGCAGAATAAATAATAGACTGTGGTATATTCACACGATGAAATAGTCTCTGGCCCTGTACATGTGAACTCCAGCCACGCACAACCACATAGATGAATCTCAGACATAACAAGGAGTGAAAAAATATGCATTACATGATTCGTTGATAGATATGCTGTTGAAAAACTGGATTTCTGGTGTTAGAAGTCCAGACAACAGCTCCCTTTGGGAAGGAGGGAGAAGGCAGATCTAGGAACAAGGAGGCTTATGTGGTGCTGGCAATTTTCTACTCTGTGATGTGTATGGTACTTACAGGAGTGTGTTATCGCTTTGGGATAATCGCTAGGCTTAATGCACTTCTGATTTGTGGACTCTATGTATGTAATCTCAATTAAACTTCAATTTTTTAAGTTTAAAATATGCATATAAAATTATAAAAGCAATCATTGATTCAAATTATGAGTTCTCACCCCATCCCTACGGTGTCATAAAATGTACACTAAAATCCTTGGATTGAGTTTCTTTTCGTCAACTGTCTGCCACTGTGCCTTTTTTTCCACATCAGAAAGTAGGATCAAGACCTTCACTGCATAGACATGTTAGGTAGACCAGATACACCAGGAATGCAAACTACTCTGCAAAACGTTCAGGGCTTTCCAAAGGCAAACAGCATTATTCCAAGAGAAAAAGGTTAACTCCTTGCAATATAGGTAGGTATTCATGAGACAATACTCAAACAAGGATTTAGACCTTATTTTTTTTCCTCTAGAAATAACTCAAAAAATGTATTAAACATTTATTGTAGCCCTTCTGTGTACCTATGGTAATAAAGAGATGAAAGACTGTGTAGTGAGTGTTATGATAATGGGGAGTAGAAGAAGCTACAGAAGGGAGCCCTGTGGGACGATCAGCAGAGTGGGGGGTGAGGGTCAATACTGAGCAAGGTCCCCCCCCCAGGCTGAGATATCATTTGGGGAAACTGCCCATTCAAGTATTGACCATTTTCTTGACTTCTTTCATAAGTTCAGGTAAGATCCCAATCTCAATAATTATGCTACAAAACGCTTAAAACTTCTCCCCAAAGTTTTAACTGTTGGTGTAGTTTTATAATGAAGGTTCCCCCCCTTTCAGGGTAGTATGAGAAAGTCCAAATAAAGTGAATGAGCTTACATTTCATTGTTGTTGTTGTTGTTGCTGTTAATTAGGAGGAAGTACTGGAAAGAACATTACACTAAGCCCCCCACCCTTGTAGATATCACAACATATCATTTTTGGGTTTTGGTTGTTTTTTGATTTTTTTTTTAAGATTCACAACCATGGTGCCAGGAAGGTAAGAACAGGGCAGAGATAAAGGACAGTGTGGCACTGTCTTCTCCACAGCCCAGACATCACTCAGCACTGCCTCCCATCCACTGACCCATGGTAAATGCAATGTATTCAGTTCTCAAGAACTTTGAAAGTGGAACCCATCATCTCAATGTGGATTCTAAAGGGCCTTGCCTATATTTAGAAAATATCTGGCATACTATGAGCTCACTTGATAAATATAGAATGCATTTGAATTACTCCTGTCTTTTAAAAGAACATTTGCTCATTTGCTTCCTTTCTCTTCACCGCATCCCTGGGAAGAAGAGAATGAAAAAGAGGGAGAGTTAACGCCATTAGATAAATGCAGTCCCCCTCCCCTGGACTGAGACATGACAGGATTTTTCCAGGGAAACGAACCACCATCCTCTCTAACATCAGGACACCATAAGATGATGAAAATAGCCATCACCAGGGAAGAAAAAAGATGGGACACATGTGGGCTCCCTAGATAGATTTGACATCCATATCCTGAGTAAAACCAGACTTCCTTCTCAAGCTCCAAGAGAGGGAACTGGGTACAGTGTCTCCTTCAAAAGTGCTTCCTCCTTATACCGTACAGATAACAGCTTCCATTTGGCAAAGCAGTGGTCATTTGTACCAACCCTCTCTAACGACCAAAAGACATTGGCAGCTAAAGAATGGTCTTCATGACCTCCACTTGTGGTTCCATGGTCAGTGCCTATAACATCCATCATGATTAACATGGATAAAGACAGACATTTTGGGGCTCCTGGGTGGCTCAGTCGTTAAGCATCTGCCTTCGGCTCAGGTCATGATCCCAGGGTCCTGGGATCAAGCCCCACATCGGGCTCCCTGCTCGGCAGGAAGCCTGCTTCTCCCTCTCCCACCTCCCCTGCTTGTGTTCCCTCTCTCGCTGTGTCTCTCTCTGTCAAATAAATAAATAAAATCTTGAAAAAAAAAAAAAAAGACAAACATTTTACACAAGTCCAAACAGTCTCAGTGAGCAACGCTGAGGACTAACGATAAACTTTTATGGGGCACTTCAATATATATGTGAATAATTATACTGACAGGTGATGAAAAATTTCTGGAAAGCTGAACAGTTTTGAATTTTGCTCCTTTGTCGAGTCTCCCCGCCATAACTTAGAAGCATTAACACCTTTTTACATAGAGGATGAAAGACAGACGCTAGAGATGCACCTGTGACCTAAAAGTGGCAATTCTTCAACAAATACGTTGACAGCTCCATACAGAGAACATCTACAGGATACAATCCTAGAGTAACCTGAAGTGTTAATATGGAATTTTCTAAGGACTTCCATATTATAAAGTCAAGAAGGAGTTCAAAGAATCGGAAGTGGCTGTCAAAATTTGCATACAGCATGAGGAGGCAACATTTGGTCTTTTTTTAGCTTACGGAGTAGCTGTGATGTGGGCCAGCCAAAACTGGGAAAAGGAACACCATAATAATGAACAACTTCCATGAAAAGCATGAATGAAACTACCATCTACAGCAGTGACTACCACCAGGATGCCCTGGCCAGGGTCTTTCCAAACCAATACCTGACCAAGTGTCCAGACATGAACCACTGATACCCACTTGCTTTTAGTCCCTGACAGGGAAGAGAAAATGATCCCGCCTATTCATCCATAAAGCTCTGTCAGAGACCATCCATTCACCAAGTATCAACCACTTCAAAGACCTTGGAGATCCATGATATTACCAAAAAAACTTTCAAAAACAGCAGGATGAGAAGACTTCCACATCCCCCCTTCCTCCCACAGTCCCAAGCTTGGATCATACCTAATCCTCTTTACCTTTGCCTCCCACATTTCATGACATGCCAAGGTTTTTCATTTATAGGCACTCCTGAGTTCATGTCCTTCCTCTACACCTGTCACAGAACCATCCTCCAGGGACCTCTCAGGCTAATCCACTGCAGATACCACAGCCAGATTAATTTTCCAAGGCAGAAAAAAAAAAATCACAGCCTTCCTCCCACTTGAAATTTTCTTTTGATTTGTTCTATTGTTGTTGTTATTCTTCATTACAGAAAACATCAAAAATAGAGTTCTGTGAGAAACCTCATGGACCCATCATCCAGCTTCAGTAATTACCTCCTCATGGCCAATCGTGTTACCTCTACACCTCAACCCACTGAATAATTTCAATCAAAGCTCAGACAGCGTATGACTTCATCTGCAAATACTTTAATATCATTCTCCTTACACAACTATAACATCTTCATCACAGACCCTCAAATCAACAATCATTCTTTTCTATCATTAAATTTCCAATCAATGTCATCATTTTCATGATTCACCTAATACATCATCATCTTTTTCTTTTATTTACAATTTTTCTTGAATCAGGATGGACATAGTCCAAACATTGTGATTAGTTAGCATGTTTCTTAAGCCTCTTTTAAACTATAGTTTCCCTCTGTATTCCTTTCTTTTTTTCTATTTTGCTTTGTTGTATCTTTTTGGAATTGTTTTGTTAAAATTTTAAGTGTTAAACTTGGTTTTTTAAACCAATCCTTAAAACCTTTTATTACCACTAGTCTGCATCTATATCAAGTTCCAATCAAATCATATCCTAAATGTAGTCTTTTTTTTTTAAATACATCCAAAAATTCTTTGATAATTTGTCCCTTCAAGCAGAGCAGCTTAATTTCACTCCTTTGAGGATGCACTCGACTTAGGGACTCACTTCTAATGAGTAGAATGTAGTGGAAGTGAAGGTGTATATTTTCAAGACTGAAGACCACAAAGGCTCTGTGGCTTTCTCCTTGCTCTCTCCAGTGGGGGATCACTGGCCTTGGAGGAAGCCAGTGGCCATGCTGTGAGGACTCTCAGGCAGTTCTGCAGAGAGCTCCACGTTGAGAGGAAGTGAAGCATCCTGCTAACTAACGGCCATGGGCATGAGTGAACGCCAGCCCTGGTCGAGCCGCCCCTGCAGACTGCAACCTCATGACAGACACTGAGCCACAACCCCCAGCTAAGCACCTCCTGGGTTCCTTGCCTACAGAGACTGTCAGACAATAAATGTTTATTGTTTGAAGCTGCAGAGTTTTGGGGTGATCTGTTACACAGCAGTGGGTAACTAATACATCATGATTTCTGATGTCACATCGTTGCCATTCCTGGAAATGCCCTTCTTATCCAGTTCTTTGTGTCCAAATTTCACCATTTTTTCAAGCTCACCTTCTCTAGAGCCATCCCTGGACCCCCACTTTCCCAACACTCCAAAATCTGGAAACAATTGCTCCTTCCTTTGATTTCCTAAAGAACTCAGTATCTGGTCCTAAGTCAAGCTCTCTAAAACCAATCTGGCCAAAGGTAAAACCAATTCATCTACGGCTCACCTACGTAAAACGTGTAGTTTTAACATTACACAGTTTTACTAAAGTCACTGTTCCTGCAAACATGCCATGCACACACCCGTCTTCAGGGTTCATGCTCTCACTTCCTTCAGGCCTTTGCTTAAATGTCACCTTCTCAGTTGGGTCTTCCCTGACAGCCGATTAAGACCACCAGAGCCCTCATGCCTTCCAACCCTGCACCCACACAGCACTCCTGGCCCCTGACTACAATTTTCACCACAGCACTTATGATAATGGTTTAATTATGCCACTTTCAAATGTCTCCCACTTTGCAGACCATAAGCTCCGGGAAGGCAGACATTTTGTGTATTCGTTCATTCTGTATCCTGCACCCCTATAATGGTGCATGCATGGGACACAGAATGTGTTCAATAAGAGCTTGCGTAATAAATGATCAAGACTGAAGGGCTTCGTATGCCACATGATGAGTATAACACTAAATACACATTTTGATATTTTAGCTATCTTTATGTCTACAAGCACCTTAAGGGGGCTTCATCAATCTCCTTCAGTAGATAAAAATAAAACAAAACCTTGAAACCCCCTAAAGGAGGCAATCTTAAAAGAAAAAAAAAAGGTAACTTAAGAATTGTTAAATCTCCCAAAAGTAGCCAAAAATGGTCCTATCATCTGTGTTCTTTGGCGGTTTGATTAAATAGGGTTTCACGTGATTAGGTCATTACCTAAAATCATCTGTGGGCCAACTGCACCCCTGCCTTGGCGTCTCTTGCAAGTTACAGCTCATAGATCATTTCAAAACCTCCTCAAGAGCAGAAATGGATCTTGTACATTTTAGTATGATGTATTAACGTATAAAAGTTTATTAAGAAATTGTCAGAATTAGGGCAACTGGGTGCCTCAGATGGTTAAGTATCTGCCTTCAGCTCAGGTCATGATCCCAAGGTCCTGGGATAGAGCCCCACATCGGGCTGGTTAACAATGGCATGGTTAAAAGGGTCTTCATTCAGCAGATGAAGCCTCTGAAGCAAATGTATCTACTGACTTATTTTTCCAAAGCCGTGTTCGAGCTGAAACCTTAGCCACCTCTTTGACTCACAACATTCTTCTCTAAATTATACTGCTGCTACCAAAAAAAGAAAGAAAAAGTTCCTCCTTTATCTGACTTCTGACATATGGTTCTTACTAACAATCTATATATACACATCACAGAGGGTCAAACTGTAACAGTAGATGGTGATATTCAAGATGAATGAGATCGCTTGTAAATTACTTCACAGTTTATGTAAGTAGTAACACAAGAAAAAAAAATAATCGCAATGCACGGTAACCTGACTCTCGATTGCCAAGGCACTGTTCAGCACGGAACTGTTCTTTGTTTTTAAGATGCAGGACAATGCTGGAAGAGAGATGTCTAGCTAGGGTATCACCAAAGCTTTGTATCATTTCAAGGACACACAGTTACATTCATGTTCTGGCCCAAAAAAGCACCACTATCTTTTAGAGAAAGCGTCAGCAAATCATAAGAATTCTTATATTCTTATGATTATTTTTTAATGGTTGAAAGGGGGGGAAAAACAAAACAAGAATATTGGGTGACACATGAAATTTATACGAAATCCAAATTTCGGTGTCTGTCAATAAAGTTTTATTGGATCAGTCACACGTGTCCGTTTATGCATCATCTACGGCTGCTTTTGTGTTAAACAGCAGAGTTGAGAAGCTACAACAGAAACCATATGTCCCACAAAGCTGAAAATATTTATGACCTGGCCCTTTACAGAAAAAGTTGCCATCCTCTACTTCAGAGCACGGATGCTGAATCTTACCTGCCTCTATTTAAAGCCTAACATGTGTTAATATTATTCACTTATTAAGTGTATGACCTTGACCAAATTACATAACCACTCTGTACCCTCAGTTTCCCTACCTGTAAAAGGGGGGCTAATCATTGTACCCACCTTCTGGGGTCACTGTGAGTTGTAAATTAAGAATACAGACAAAGCACTTGAAAAGAGTCCCCGACATGCAGTAAGCCGTGACCACGGATTCGCTGGAACCACCAATCCTTCTTGTTGCAGGCTGCAGGATGTGTTCTCCAAGGGAAATGCTAGCAAAGTGGTTAGATTTCAAACTAGCCCCCCGAATCTGTTTACCATGGTAGAACTGAAGGATAAGAAGAAATGAGAGAAAAAAATGAAAGAAAAACAGAATGAAGAGCAGTGAGGAGGGAATAAGAAGACAGAGGAAAAAGTATGAGGACCCCACTCAGCAGGGACAGTAGGTGGCCTGCTTGATGGGGAAGTATAAATTAGGGTAATTTCATCTATCCTAGCAGATTAAATAACTTCTGTGGGCTGCCTAGGTACTAATCACCATGTGGAAGCTGTCTCTAGGGGGGGAAAGTATTCCAAACTCCCAGCAAGTGACTTACAAATGAACCTCTGGGTCAAGCCCATTTTCAAGTGGAGAACTTCCTGTATTTTACATTCCTAGACAAATGACAAGTGAGAGATACAGTACCTTCTACATCTTGTTATACATGTCGAGTAGCTAATTAAAAGGAAGCAACGTGCGTAAGGACGCTGGGCGGCGAGGAGGTGCTCCTCGGGCCACTCAGAGGAGGGCAGGGATAAGCAGTCTTATCCAGGAGTCCTCATTGTGTTCAGAATGGCACTTACTTCCAAACACTAAGGAAAAACCATGTTCCCATAAATAGAACACAGGCTCATTCACCAAAAATGGACCTGGGTGGCAACTGGGAGGAAAACATGGTGTTAATAGAAGAGACACTTAACCTGCTACCGAGGTTGAGAAATGCTCTTTCCCAGGGCTTCCGCTCACTTGAATACCTTCTCTGTGCAGAGCGGAGTTCCTGCCATTTCCATGTATCTTCGCAAACTTCCCTCACTGTTTCCCTTCAATTATTTCAAAACTCTAGACACTTCTCCCCACCCCTAAAAAAGAAGAATTTTTTAACTCACAACTGCGCCACAAACAACTATCTTTCTTATTCCTGTCCCACCTTGATTCCCCTAGTCCTCTCTAATGCTTTGGTTTACATTTATGGTCAATCTTCCCTGCAGAGGCTAAACACATATACCAAATACGTTTAAGAGACCTGATGTGTAAGCATAACATGTAAAACCTTAAGGAAAGAAAAGACATCATTATCCAAGTGATTTTAGCAAATTGTGCAGGAAAAGCAGAGTGATTGAAAGCAGGGCATGCAGGGCATCCAGGACAATAATTAAGGTGCTCCTGAGTGGAGGCAAATTGAAAACACTCACTGAGAATGAATCTGCTGAGAGAGTCCTACTGAAGGCTTCGGCTTGAGGGTCAAGGTCATCTGGGCCATGGGGCTGACTCGTGGTAGACTGTCTGCCTTCTTCAATGAAGTGTGTTTTGCTGCTTGCTCAGGAGGGACCCAGGAGGAAGCAGCCCCAGGATTCTGCCCTCCAAAGCCTGGTGACGAGGTGTCCTGGGCAGCTGTGGTCTCACAGGCCTTGCCCTTGGTCCCCGGTTTACACACACAGAGTTGAGGCCGGAGACACATCCCTCCGTTCTGGCACGGTGGAACACAGCTTGCTGCAGAAAGACAACAGAAGACATGACTTTGAAGAAAAGCATTATAGACATCACAAATTCTTCCAAAGCCTTCACATTAGCACCAGGATTTTCCCCAAAAAAATAAAACTGTATTTAAAAACACAATGGAGGGGCACCTGGGTGGCTCGGTCAATTAAGCATCCAACTCTTGGTTTTGGCTCAGGTCATGATCTCAGGGCCGGGAGCTCAAGCCCCGCATGGAGCCTGCTTAAAGTTCTCTCTCTCTCTCTCTCTCTCTCCCTCTGCCCCTCCCCCACCACCACTCACACTGTCTCTAAAAAATAATTTAAAAAAAACATGATGGAAAAGATGATGATGATAGCTAATATTTATTAATGGCTTCTTATGTGCCAGGCACTGTTCTAATGAGGTATCAACAATTTAATCCCCCAGCAACTGCTGTAAGTCGATGTTTTATTTTGCCTATTTTACTGATGAAGAAACAGACACAGGGTTATGTAACTTGCCAAAGGTCACACGATTATGAGTAAATAGAAGAGCTGGGAACTGAATCCAAGTGAACTGGCTGCAACATCATCATTCTTAACCACTTTATTAGAATGCCTCTCAGAAATGCATCAGAAACAAAGGAAAAGCTTAAGAAAATGCTTTGCCCTTCTTTTTAAGCTGTGCTCTGTAGCTCAAGTTTAAATTTTAGATATCCAAACAAGACTCGGCAAAAAAAGCCCAAGTCCCATCTCAAACTCCAAAAAGTGCAACAGTCTTCATCTGGCATAAGCTTTTTGAGCTTGGAGTGACTGTTTGAGAAATGGAATCCAACCCACTTTTTTGTTTTTAAGGACAGAAGGATGCCCAGATTGAGAAGCATCCAACATACACTTTTATACTTTTGTTTTTAAAAGCCAGTGCCCCGTATACCATTCCTCCTGTTACAATGAAAGGCAACCAAAAAGAAATGAGCTCTTTATCTCCTTTTTGATAGGATGCATATACTCTGAATCACCAGAACTTCAGTTAGAGTTTTCAAGTTGGCAGGCCTATGGGCCATGGGTAAGGTAAGTGGATTTCATCATAGGCAAGGTACTAGAGGAGTTTAGAGGTGACTGACTTAAATTTAATTAGGTTGATGTTATAGTCCAACGGACAGGATTCCTTCAGTTTCTTCTTTGTTTGTCCAAATGCATTGATTTACACCAACTGATTTTGTTATCAGTCCACTTTTGACTTCAACTCTTGGTCCTCGGGCAGATCACACTACTGCATCTCCCATAAAATTCAATGTCAGATTCAGTCCACAAATATTTACAAAATAGATGAGGGATATGAACCAGAGCAGGCTCAGTTATGGACGAGCCAAATGACCACGACTAAAAGCTCTTTGACCTCCTGTTCTTCTATAAAAGAGAAAAGATACTTTTCCCATCTTCCTACAATATGATTCCTATTAGTTACAGCCAATAATGATAAGAAATGACCATCAAGTGCCAGAACACTAGGCTGACAACTTTTCCAAAAGTGGGAAAGGATTCTTAAAAAGCAAAGAAAAATGCAGCCAACTCCCTTGGTGACCTTGGGGTAAGTTATTTAACCTTGGCCTCTGCACCTGTACATGTTTGGGGGCAGGAGGAGGGCAGTAACCGCTTTTTCTAAAATGGTCCCCAAGAGCTCTTACCAAATTAGGCTTCTAGAATTCAAAGCCCAAAACTATGCAGCTCCAGGGTTCAGGATCTAATTTATCAGCATTTTCTTGGCCAACTGATGATCACTGGGTCCCTACCAGGCCACGGTTATTTATGGAATGTCACAGGAATGGAAATGGGCTCCACCCAGCGAGAACAGAAGTGGCCACAAGGGAGAACAGGACTGGGCTTTCAAAGCTAAGCCTGTGCCAGACATCAGCCCCCAGGCACTTTCATGTGTACATTCTCTTCATGCTTTCAATTAGAAACATGTTTCATTTAAACATCTGAGAATGATTTCCGCTTCTCCTCCCTCCCAAGGTGTACTGCAAACGCCCCCTAATCTACCAGGAAGGCTGCACAGAGCAGCTTACAAAAGTTGGTACCTAGACAGGGGCCAATCATGAAATCTTCCAAAACACCACTGAGAACACACAACAAGAACCTACCTTTAGGAGAACATGGATGGAGCGGAAGTGTAAAAGGGTAGAGATTTTTTTAACTCTTCATACTTGGTAGAGTGTGGGAGGCAGGGAAAGAATTTTAAACGAACTTACAAAAATTTTTTACTGTAAGAGAAAGAATATGTTATATAGTAGTATGACTGGATACACTATGACCCCTTTGCAGTAAATGTTGAAAGAAGAGTAAGGAGAATGACTAGACAATGGTCCCGTCCACCTACCCCAGGAAGGCTCTGGCAGCAGCTCCCTGGAACACACAGATGTGGGGGGAGGGAGGACTGGCTTGACCTGCGGCAGGGGGTGGGGGGAGGAGGTGAGTGGGTTACAGTCCCTAATTGCCAAGATAAGCCCCTCACCTTGCATGAAAAGAAAAGCAAAACTCATGTCCTGCAACCACATTTTGTCAGGCCATTTTTCCTTGGAAATTGGGACCTCACGCAGTCGTGGTTCTCGCTTCCCAAAGCGTGGTGTCTGGACCAGCAGCAGCATCACATGGAAGCACTTTAGAAATGCACGTTCTCGGGCCGTCCAGGGCCTGCTAAATCTGGAACTGCAGTCCAGCAGTTTGACCGCCTTCTAGATGAGTCAGATGCATCCTCAAGTTTGAAAACCATGGACATACAGTGTTTGGAAACTGGCACTCTTCCAGCAGCACGTTTTTGAGGATTTTTTTTTCCTAATTCCACTATCATTAACATACAGTGTTATATTAGCTTCAGGTGTACAATACAGCGATTCAACAATTCTACATATTAGGATTTATATTTTTATAATGGCAAATTTGGTGTTTTCACACTACAGTTGCATTTATTTTCTTGAATTCTTGCTGTGATAAATGTGTTTGTTTTATGTTGTTGCCCTTTTATTTTTAATGCAAAAAAAATTTAAAAACTTTCCATGTGACCAAATTCCCAAGATGATTATGGGTCCCTTCCAAAAGTCTATTTATCACCATCTACTTCCGAAGTAAAAATTTGTAGGCACTTATGAGAAAACAGTTATTCTAACCAAGGCACTGAAGTATGTGGAATATTATAAATAAATGTTACAGAAGCACTTTAAAAATACTTTTCCACCAGTTGATTCTGCATTTGCCCAGCCAGAAGTGGCTCAACACAATGAGTAAACACTACATCAAGATCTTATCAGGGGACTGGGCCTCCGTTCTCAGGCTTTGCAGCACATTAGAATCACCTGGGGAGCTTTTAAAACTCTCAAAACCCAAGACTAACAGCAGGCTCTGAATCAGAATCTTGGGGCGGCGGGGGGGAGGCGCTCAGACATCAGTTCTGGTTTTTGCTTTTTGTTTTTTTAAAGTCTCCAGGTGATTGCAATGTGCAGCCAAACTCGAATAAAATCCTAATCCAGACTTGCTGACAGACTGGGTTTCGTAAAATGCAGCTCTTTGGATTTTTTCTCCTTCACTCAAAAGCTTTCAGCGCATGTTAGCTGCCCATGAGATATATTTAAGACCCTCTACACCTGCCCCCAACCCCCTTTCCACCCTCATTGCCCCCGGCCCATCTCTGCAGAAGCCCACCACTCCTTGACTCTGCACACGGTGCCCTGTCCTGAAACACAGGCCCCTCAGGCTCTTGCTCGTGTGAACTCCCTCCCGCTCTACGAAGTCCTTCCCAAATGCCCGCCCGCCCCTACCACGATCTGTTCATCACCCAAACTCCCAACCCCTCTCACCATTCCTATCACAGTCCCCATGTACTGCCACACATCATTCATCAGCTCTCAACAAGTTCTCTCAATCCCCAAACTACATTATCAACTGTGAGGTCAGTTAATTGGCTCATGTAGAACTTTCCGTAGCCTAGGACGGCAGCTTTAACTTCATCCTGGTCAACCAGCTGGTGTGAAAGCAGAGCCACTCCTTTCCCAAGGATGCTGGGATTTGAGAACATCTGTAAAGGGAATATAATCAGTAGGCTCCTAATCCGTTACATCATAACGTCTACACCTCCAGACTTCCATTTGCATGTTGCATCTTTGATCAAATCTCCAATCCTTCAAAGATGTTTTTAAACAAAAACTAGTATTAAAATATACTCTGCTAATGTATAAGATCTGCAGCAGCATTTAAACAATATGCTGTTAGGGGTACCTGGGTGGCTCAATCAGTTAAGCGTCTGCCTTCAGCTCAGGTCATGATCTCAGGGTCCTGGGATCAAGTCCCATGTTGGGCTCCCTGCTCAGCAGGGAGCCTGCTTCTCCCTTTCCCTCTGCCCCTTCCCCCCCCCAACTTGTGTGCACAGGCTCGCACTCTCTCTCAAAACCTTAAAAATAAATAAATATAAATAAACAAACAATATGATGTTAAAGAAACCATTTCAGAAGCCCAGACCCAATGTGTTCCAGAAGAACTGTGAAGGGATGTGACGCTCCAAAACAAGCTGGTTGAGGACTAACAGAAAGAACATCACAATGCACTGGTAGGAGCTGTTACTAAGCTTCCAGTGGAAAAGCATGTTAAGGGGATTAGCCTAAGAAGTTCAGATGCAATAGATACAAAAAGGAGCTTCTGTGAGGTACGTGCACACAGAAATAGTTCGGAGATCTACAGACTGTCCCCTGAGCCTTCACCTGATCCTAAGCTGCACAGGCATAGGGCAGATCACCAGGAGGCCAGGACCTGTATGGTGCAAATTCCCAATCCTGCCCTCACCAGAGTCAGGACATTCATCAGAGTCTCCAGAATTAAACTTCTTTAAAGAGGACAGCAAGGGAGATGGATGGGGTGTGGGCTAGATGGGTGATGGGTATTAAAGAGGACACTTGATGTGATGAGCACTGGGTGTTGTATTTAAGTGATGAGTCACTGAATTATACTCCAGAAACCAATACTGCACTGTAGTTTAACTAAAATTTAAATTAAAAAAATAAATAAAGAGGATAGCAAGACCTCAATGTCAAAATCAGGCAAGAACAGTACATGAAAGAAAACTAACACACAAATCAGTTAAGAACACAGATACAAAATACTTAAATATTAGTATTTCAAAAACAGAAAAGCAAGCAGAATTCCAGATATACAGGATGGCTTTAATGTCAGCAAATCCGTATATGGAATTCCCCATGTTAAAAAATTAAATGAGAACTTATCTCAATGAATGCAGAAAATCTTCCAATAAAATTCATCACTACTCATAATAACAAAAGAAACTGTTAGCCAACTAGGAATACAAGGGGATTTCCTTGTTCTGCTAAACAGTACCTGCACCAAATCCCACAACAAACAGCATACCAAAACCTACAGCAAATACTATGACGAAACTATAGAAGCATTCCTATCAAAGTTGGAAACATAGAGCCTAATGCCTACAATAACCTCTAATAGTTGATGTTGTATTGCAGGTTCCAGCCAACAGGGCGAAAGAAGAAAAAGAAATAAAAAGTCTAAGAACTGGAAGGAAGAAACAAGTTTATCATTATTTTCAATTTAAGTAAATGTCTATGTAAATAAAAAGATTCTACAATCTATTGTAAGTGATAATGCGGAACTGGTTCAGACAGAGAAACAGATCAATACAACGTGATATAAAGCTTAGAAACAGACTAAACCATGGAGTCTTGCAATGTGATAGAGATACAACAAATCTGTAGAGAAACAATGGACTACTTAATGGTGTTGGAAAACAGACATTCATCTAAAAGAATTAAAATCTGAGCCCTGCCCACATAAGAATATACATTCTAGATCTTTAAAAACTTTAAAAGAGGGTGCTAGGTGGCTCAGTCGGTTGAGCGACTGCCTTCAGCTCAGGTCATGATCCTGGAGTGCCAGGATCGAGTCCCGCATCGGGCTCCCTGCTCAGTGGGGAGTCTGTTTCTCCCTCTGACCCTGCCCCCCTCTCATGCTCTCTCTCCCTCACTGTCTCTGTCTCTCAAATAAATAAAATCTTTTTTTTTTATTTTTTTTTTAAAGATTTTATTTATTTATTTGAGAGAGAGAGAATGAGAGAGAGCACATGAGAGGGGGGAGGGTCAGAGGGAGAAGCAGACTCCCTGCCGAGCAGGGAGCCCGATGCGGGACTCGATCCAGGGACTCCGGGATCATGACCCGAGCCGAAGGCAGTCGCTTAACCAACTGAGCCACCCAGGCGCCCATAAATAAAATCTTAAAAAAAAATTTTTTTTAAAGAAAATGTGAGAGAATCTCTTCATGATTTGGGGTAAGGAAGAATTTCTCAAATCTGAAACAGTAAGTAAAAATCAAAAAAGGATTGATGAACTTGACTACATCCAAAGAGAGAGAGAATCTTAAGCAGACTCCATGTCCAGTCCAGAGCCCGATGTGGGGCTCAATCTCACAACCCTGAGATCATGACCTGAGTGAAAATCAAGATTCAGATGCTTAACCGACTGAGCCACCTAGGTCCCCAAACTTGACTAGATCATAATTTAAAAGACACTATATACAAAACTGAAAGACAAATGACAAAAAAAAGACACTTGCAATAGATTTAACAAAGGATTATAACCAGATATATCAGGAATTCCTAAAAATCAAAAGAAATACAAAAAACGGACAAAAGATATGAATTGGTTATTCACAGATGATGAAATGGGAGTGGCAAATAAATGTGAAAAGATATTCAACCTCTCCAATTATCTGAGAACTGCAAATCAGAACAACAGTGAGATGCAATTCTGCAGTCAAGAGACTGGCAGTAAGTCCGTCACCACCCAGTGTTAGCAAAGATACAGGGAGATGGGAAGTCTTAGATACCACTCGCAGGTTATTTTTTATTGACCTCTGTGAAAAGCAATTTGGCAGTATTTAGTAAGGTTCTAATGTGAAAACCCTAAGAGCCAGCAATTTCACTTCTGGGCTGTCATGTATTCAAAGAATGTGCACTGCACACCAGGAACAGTAGGAAAATATTGGCATTGATAAACTGTGGTATATTCATACACTATACAGCAGTTAAATCATGATCCAGATCTATACAGCCACATGGAGGGATCTTGAAAATAACATTCACTGAGAAATTACATGAGGCTACTTTATGATACTGTTCTTATATGATAATAACTGTCCATGCAATTTTTAAAATATATAAAATACTAGTCATTTTTATAGACATATGAAATCAACAAAAGCATAAAAATGTACTGGATTCACACTAAATTCATGACAGTGACAACCTCTTAGAAAGAAGTAGAACAATACTAGCGAAGAAAATAAATCACTTTACTGGAATTTTTTTCTTAGAGGAAAGATGAGTGGCAAATATGACAATGAGCCTACTTATATTAGCTGTGCGTAGTATATAAACAGGGATTTATTACTGTACCCTTTGTACTTTTCTGTATATTTTTCAAAACAAAAGGTATAGAAGTTCAGACTCCGAACTATTTTGTTAGTTATTAACCATCTTCTCTAACAGTATAATTTTATTTTGTGCACTAATGCTAGTACATATGTATGATAAATACAAGTTTAAGATAAGTTTAAAAAAACAATGCCACAGAAGGCAATTAAGAATTGAAGGCAGTGAGTCTACGGCCATCCCACCCTGAACGCGCCCAATATCCTCTGATCTCAGAAGAATTGAAGGCAGTGAAAACCTGTTCCTTAAGCAGAGTGAAGAGGTGCTAATGAGGATGAGGCAAGTCAGTGTCAGAAACTGCCCCCATGACAATGATGAACTCAGTCTGCAAATCCTGGGCTTGCAGAAAGCTGACATTAAGATACGGGTGAAGAGGATATGCAACAAAATCTTACTCTATCCTGGAGGCCACACCAGTCTTCTGAAAACACCTTTTTGTCATTTGAAACAAATTCTCAAATTTTACCCTAAACAGATACTCTCCCATTTCTTCCATATTTGATTCCTACTCCAGTTGACAAGCTGATCCTAATGTTCTTTAAAAGTTTGACGATTATATTCTTAGGAAACAACCCATGCCCTGAAGCTCAGCCTCTACTGCTTTTAATTCTAATAAAGTAACTCTTAGTTATATTTAAAACTCGTCCCAGCCCACACAGGGCCAACAGGGTGACTCTCTGCCCCTTGCTTTTCTCTCCAAACAAGTTGTAGCTGGTCTACTGCATGTGTCCCGCAGAGAAATGTGAGTCTAACTGTGTCTTCTGTGATCAGAGACAGCAGGTGAGAAATGGCTTTGCTGTGTGTGTCTTCACAGTAATTCCCAGCTGCCCTTTGAAGTTATTCAATAACACTAAGTGATATCAGATCACAAGAAACATAGCATGAGGTCACATATTTTAGTCTAACTCTGTCTGCTCCTTGTACCAAACCCAAATAAATGCTGTGCCTGCCTTGCAAATATCTCCAGGTCAGCTTCTTCCAAATCCCTCAAGAGCAAAAAATATTAGCATAACATCCCGATGCCTTTTCTATCCAGCCTCACGGAGTAATGAAGAATTCTCCATCACCAAATTTTCTGCATAGGTGAACCAAGCACCAACACATATACTAACCCTGATGGATTTTGATCGTTATGAACACCCAAGTGAAGTACCTCGGGGGGGGGGGGGTTGTGCGCGCACGCACGCACACACACATTCAGGTCCTCTTTCCAAATCAGGCTGCCAAGTAGCATGGGCTTTCTCCCCACTCTTTCCCATCCTGTTTGCTTTTGTCATCTACTCTCAATCTCAAGTGACAACTTACCCAAGCAGACAGTCAGATGGTTGTGCAGACAGTTAGCACAAATTACACAGAATACAAGTCACAAAGGTTGTCTGCAGAATCTCCTGGCTTTTTTCAGGAGTTTAATGCCTTTATGTCAAGTATCGAGCCGCCATCTGTCTAATTCCCCAGGAGCTGTGTTCTGGAAGGTTGAGGTTCTGGAAGCCTGAGCTCAGCAGGAGTAGCTTGTTACTATGTGATTTAATTTAAAATAGGTGGTCAGTGGAGGCCAAGCACACTCCTCCCAATGCCATCAAGAACTGTGAAATCACTCATGGAATATAACATAATTAAGTCGTAAGTCATGTAATGAAAAACCACCAGCAGTTTTGCTGGGATCTGTTTCTGGTCTTATTACTGCCATTTTATTAACGTTTCTTAACTTTTTTTTTTTCAAGTCAGTGAGAAAAGAAAAGAAAGCAACATTAAAGATCTACAGTTTAGACTATGTAAACATTTAATTTAAAATAGCAAAAGGGGGGTGCCTGGGTGGCTCAGACGGTTAACGTCTGCCTTCGGCTCAGGTCATGGTCCCAGGGTCCTGGGATCGAGCCCCGCATCGGGCTCCCTGCTCAGCGGGAGGCCTGCTTCTCCCTCTGCCACTCCCCCTGCTTGTGTTCCCTCTTTCACTGTGTCTCTCTGTGAAATAAATAAATAAAATCTTAAAAAAATAAAAAAAATAAAATAGCAAAAGGAAGAGAAAAACCAGAAAAAAAATTTTCAGGAAATGCTCTTATATAGAAAGGATGAAAGCTGTTTTTAACAAATTAAGGCCAAAACTGGAAAAAAAAAAGGGGGGGGGAGAAAAGAAAAGAGGGCAAAAACAGACAATGAAGACAAAAGAAAATGCAATTAGTAAATAAACTTGTGGGGTAATGTCCAAATTAAGTCATCAAAAGAAATACAAACAAAAATGAGGAGATACAATACTTGGCTAGTGTTTTGAAAGTCACGTAGAAGTATTAATAGAAACCAAAGTAAGCCTCTTAGCAGTTTAACAATAGGTTTCAAATATTTCAGTAGCCTCATTTCTAGAAATTTATTCTAACAGTCAAAAAAGGAAATAACTATGCACATACATAAGTCAGCTGCCCACAGCAGTGTTATTTATACCAATGAAAAATTCAAAAGAAGCATACAGGTTGAGTCAAGTATGGTATTACAACCATTCAAAATTAGAATTTTAATGTCATACTGTTAAGTTTTTTAAATGTTGATACTGTCAATGTGAATAAAAGCCCAATGTTATTTTGTTAGTTATTAACCATCTTCTCTAACAGTATAATTTTATTTTGTGCACTAATGCTAGTACATATGTATGATAAATACAAGTATGTGACAGATCTTGAGTTTTACAGACTATAAAATATTATGCACATATAAAGTATGATTATAATTGAAATCTTTATAGTTCATTAGAAGAAAGACCACGTATTTCTAAGTAATAAATCTGTAATGTGTATTAATCCCACCATATTATCCTTCTTCACTCATTCACACACTACGACCCACCCCCTTTATGCTAGCCCTGTGCCAAGAACTGTGGATAAAAAGATGGAGGAGACAAATCTGCTCTCAAGGAGATCAGAGAGGCCAGTTAGGAAAGACAAGTATTTAAAAAAAAAAAAATCACTGTACAGTTATGTGCTGGAACAAAAGGTATAGAAGGAATGAGAAATAAGGGGTCCTCATTGGGTAAAAAACAAATATCTTGATTTATTATATCCAGGGGACCACAAAGGATACAAAGAATTCTTGAAATGGTTTGTTTCCTGGAGGAGCGAGGAAAACCCCTGCCCAGGCTCACCTACGGATGGAAGCAGATGAAGCTGGGCTTCGGAGTCTGAACCAACCCCACACCACCCGCTGTGTGCCCTGGGACCAGTTGCCAAGTTTGACCTGTGCCTTCTTGGTCCTTAACACTGATCCAAATACTGAGTGGCAATTCTGCATTCCATTTTGCACCAGGCCCTATCATATGCCCTGTGACTAGAACTGCACACAAGAAAAAGCCATCTCTGCCCTGTGAAACCCATGGCCCAGGCAGAAGACTGACAGGACCAGTGATCATCACTATTATCAGCATTTCAAAAAGAGCACGGTACACAGTGGGGGCCCACCCATATGGGATTTAGGGTATTAGGAAAGACCTCCCTGAGATCGTGAACTGAGGATCAGATCTGAAAGCTGAGAGAAGTAAGTAACACATAGGCCTGGCCCTGGAGTGGCCAAATGTTAGCAGGGAAACCCACCACAAAGGCATTAAGAAGCCGAATGCAGGGGCATCTGGGTGGCCCAGTCGGTTAGACATCCGACTCTTGATTTCGGCTCAGGTCATGATCTCAGGGTCCTGGGATAGAGACCTGCATTGGGCTCTGCACTCTGTGGGTGTCTGCTTGAGGATTCTCTCTCTGCCTCTCCCTCTGCCCCTCCCCGCTATTCTCTCTCTCCCTCTGCCCCTCCCCGCTATTCTCTCTCTCCCTCTCAAATAAATAAATCTTAAAAAAAAATAAAGATTTTAAAGAAGCAAAATAAAAATGGACTCTGCTGACTCCAGAACAACTTTTCATTGGAGATCAGGTTCAGCAGGGTGAGGAAGGAATTGCAAGATATTCTTAAATATGTGTGTCCAGTACACTGAGCCAGTAAGGTTTAAGGTGACCAGCAGAGAGGTTATCCTGTAGATCAGGAATACAACAGTGATGCCCATCACCATCCGTGTAACTTAATGCTGCTCTAGATGCTCTGGCCAACTCAGTAATAGGTGGAAGAGAGGCGTGCAGTGAGACAAGCCAGCCCTCACAAGACTGTCCACGGGAACAGACTTTCTGTACAGCAAACGGCCACATTTTAGGATTAAGACCTAGAAACACTCATGCCCATTTGGTTTGTGTTTTGCTACTCCTAACCTAGGAAATCTGATATCCAAATATGTCCACCGCAGTACTACAATCACTATAGTAGTACAAAACAGAAATATCTTACCCATAAACCAACAAGTGGACAAAAGTCATGGAATGTGATCAGTCATGAAAAACAATGTTTCCGGGCGCCTGGGTGGCTCAGTTGGTTAAGCGACTGCCTTCGGCTCAGGTCATGATCCTGGAGTCCTGGGATTGAGTCCCGCATCGGGCTCCCTGCTCGGCAGGGAGTCTGCTTCTCCCTCTGACCCTCCTCCCTCTCATGCTCTCTGTCTCTCATTCTCTCCTTCTCAAATAAATAAATAAAATCTTTAAAAAAAAAAAAAAAGAAAAAGAAAAACAATGTTTCCAAGACATTTTTAAGGGCATGGAATAATGCTAATGATGTAAGGCCAAATTAAAAAAGAAATACATAAAAATCTCCTACTCGCTCTAGAACTCACTCCAATCAGCTTCGCACCTCATCCCTGTCCACTGAATTGGTACCTTGTCAGAACTGCCTGTGGCCTCCGTGCTACCAATCTAGTGGGCTTTCTCCCTTCTTGGCCAACAGCAGCACTGGCCAAAGTGGATCGGTCCCTCCTCCTTTACTACTCTCTCCCCATGGCTGAGAGGTCACACACTGCCAGCACCTCAGTCTCCCTCTGGCTCTCCTCCCCTGCCTGACCTCTGCTGACATTTCCCAAGGCTTGCTTGGTCCTTGGACCCTTCTCCTGGTGATCTCATCCAGTCCCACGGCTTTGATTTCCAAGTAGACTGTCCCCCAGGTTAGATCTAGGCCTGGTCCTTCTATCTGAACTCCAGATTTCCACGTTCAACTGCTTCACTGACAGCTCCACATGGAGATCTAACAGACTTCTCAAATTGAGCATAGCTTGATTCCTTCCCCCACCCCAAACTCCACAACAGGTTCCTCCTTAGCATTCATCTCCTTAGAAAGCACTGCCATTCACCAAGTTGCTCCCCGAGTGCATCAGTTTGCTGGGGCGGCTGTCACCAAGTACCACAAACTGGATGGCTTGAACAACAGAAAATCATTGTCTCACAGTTCTGGAGACAGAAGACGGAAAGCAAGGTGTCAGAGTGGTTGGTTTCCTCTGAGGGGTGTGAGAGAATCTGTTCCACCTCTCCCCTTGCTCCTCGCGGTCTCAGGCATTCCTGGCTTGTAGAAGCTGCTCTCCCTCCCTGTGCCTTCACGTCTCCCCTCTCTGAGTATCTGTGTCCAATTACCCCTTTCATAAGGACACCAGTTGTATTGGATTAGCCATGCCCTCCACCCCCGTAGGACGTCCTCTTAACTAATTACATCTCCAGTGACAATTTTCTCAAAGAAGGTCACATTCTGGGAAACCAGAGGTTACGACTTCAACAAAGGAACTGGAGCGGGGTAATATTTCAATGCATAACACCCAGCTGTCATATTTGAGTCTTCTCTTTATCTCATACCACACATCCAATCCATCTCAAACCCTGTGAGCCCTACCTTCCAGTACATTCTGAATGTAACCATTTCTCACCACCTTCCCTCAAACCCTTCCCCTGGCCACCTTGTCCTCTGCAGTCTGTGCTCACCAGGACAGCCAGGGGGATCCTGTTAGAACCAAAGGCTGTTACAACATCACCCCTCCAGAGTTTCCATCTCACCCAAGCAAAGCCCTTATTTCTACGGCTGCAAGTCTCTGCCACCCTGTCCCACATAATTTCCTAGCACTCCTGAGCACCATACTCCCATCACACTGGCATCCTTGCTGGTCCCCACACCTGCTTCCGCTGCAGGGCCCTTGCCCTGGGTGCACCCCACTGAGGATGTTCTTTCCCAGATATTACAAGCTGCCTTCCTCACATCACTCAGCCTCCCCTGTGACCAGCTTCTTCCCAAGCATCAGCCTCTGGGCCTCTCTCTCTAGTCCCTTCCTCTGCCTCCTGTTTCTTCAAAGCACTTATCCTTACCTGGCATTTATCTATTCATTGCCTGTTCTCCCACTAAAACATCAGCTCCACTGCGAAAAAGACTATTTTGGTCACTACTTTTTTCCCCTGGGCCTAGAATATAGTCTGGCTCATAGAAGATAATAAATAATTGTTAAATGAATGAGCACATGAATGAAGGCTGGAAGAAAAACATACCTAAATGCAAACATGAATTATTTACCTATGAGTGGTGAAATTATACGTTTTTAATTTTGTTTATGCCATCTTATACTTTCCAGATTTTCTAAAATAGCCTGCTATTTTATAGTATGTCAAAAATTAACAATACTTTTTTGAAAAGAAATGTTAATTCACTTAAGGGCTTGTTTAAACACGCTTAAATTTTTAAGGGCTGTAACTTCCACAATCTAAACGATATGTGGGACAGAGTACCATACATGAGACTTTATGGTAACTGTACTATACTGGAACTTACATTTTTTACTTTGAAACTTACTCTTAATATACTATGATTGGGTAATATGTCTTGTACTATTATTAACATGTTTAATCTGTTTGAAAAGCTGACTTATTTTCATCAACCAAAAATGTTAAACAAGAGAAGCTTTTTTGAAAGAGCAATAAAAAATAAGTTTTATAAGGCCAAAACGACTGCCAACATGAGAATGGACTATCTGAAACTTGGATTAAAATAAAGGGAAAAAAAGACTAAAACAGTATATTTGATTATGGAGTGTCACCTAGTGGTAAAGAACCCACTGAAGCCAGGCAGCCCAAAATAAGACCCCTCTGAGACGGTGACTAGCTGTGTGCCTTTGGGTATGAAACTATGACCTTTTTGGCATCTCAGTTTTCCCATCTGTGAAATGGGAATGATATAAAAAAGGGGGTTTCTATATTGATTAAATGACTATATCCAAGCCACTTAAAACAGTGTCTGGTTCAGCAGAGCGCTAGACAGGTGTCAGCTATTAATATTATTACCCTATGTACCAAATTCATCCCACATGTGCCCCAAAATAGCCTTCAAGGAAGCTTTTAAGAAACAGATCATATCTATATCTGGGATGTAATTTTATTTCTACAGTTAGAATTTTAATTTACCTAAAACAAAACAGCCTTTCACACTGAAACCAACTACCTTTTTTTTTTCTTTCTTTCTTTCCCACACTTAATCATCCAGAGTAGAACTGCGGTGGCAACAACATGACAGCATCATTAGGCTAAAATATTACGTAATTCTTCTCATATTTACAAACTAATTTTCTTTAGTGAATAAAGAATCATGGTTACATGAGTGACACAGAGCCTTTAAAAATTACCATTTACTTTGACAGCATTCCTTAAGGTACTTTAAGAGTATTAAGTGACCAAGGACGGGAACATCCTGGAAGACACACTCACAGCCAGGTCAGAGCCTTTCCCTGCTAAAATAAAAACACTTGCAAAATGTCACTGATGCCTGCGCATCACTGCAAAACGCAAACATCTGACAGACCATGGACACGGCCCCTGCTACAGAGACCATAATAATTAGGCCCTTACATCCTGAAGAGAACAGTTGAAGCCTCACAGTGAACTCTAAGGCCATTCCTCTAATAGGAGGAGGCTATTTGTAAACAATTAGTCTTCTGGCTACTAGCTCTCTTATTGTGAGATGTGACAGAAGTATTTTCAGAATTGAAGCTAAAATAGAACCGGACTCTGAGGGCTCATCAGCAAGCAGCTGAAAGGAAGAAGCAAAGCTCTCTTTTCAAAACCTTAATATATAAAATCTAAAATTGTTTAAAGAGCATTCTCATTTACAACATCCTTCTGATGGAGAAATTAGTTTAGCGGCTCCTTTTACCCGCACAGTGGGCCTACCTTTCCATCTGCATCTAAATTGTCTTTTAATCTAACTGATCTCTCAAATCTCTTCAATAACCTGTCACCTCTGATCAGAAGTAAAAACTATGTCATCAGGAAACACATTTAAATAATTATTAAAAGCAACCATTCTTTGTTAGAAGTTGCCAACTTTATTTCCTTCTAAAAGATTATACAAACTTATTAAGTGGATGATGCTACCTGGGTGCTACTCTTCCCAAATTCTTAATGCTTTTGTTTTTCAGTAAAGTCACAGAAGTTTTTAAAGATTTAATCCAAGTAATTATTTTTATTGTTCAAAATATGCCATGAATAACCAACTTTAATAGTAATTTTGTTTGCCTCTATTTTCTTACAAAGTGGAATTGCTAAATTTTCTCGTCCATTCTGGAAAAACCTAATAAAGAGAAAGAAAATAAGGAAATTTTATACAACAATTCTAGAAGTAAAGATTTTAATAAAGTCGTGAAAAATACAGTAATCATGAATCTCTCACAACTGCCTACACAAACTATGAAGTCATTTATTCTTAAGCCACAATCCCCTAAAAATAGTGTATTCCTAGTACCATTTTTTGTATTTTTCTTAGATTTCTTCCCATTGGTCATCACCAGCTCATACTGTAATTAGCAGCAGGTTTCTGTGGAGTGGAAATGAGGAAGAGAGAGAAAAAAGACTACTGTGGTTCTTTGTGGTAGTAAGTCTCTAAAGAGGGCCCCAAATAATTCCACCCCTCCTTAGCGGCAAATGCCTCTCCTCCCATCAAAAGATGGATCTTATGTTCCCTCCCCTTAAATCTGAGCTGGGTCTAGGACTGTTCCACCAAGGAAAGGAAGAAGTACCATTCTGAGACCTCTGAGCCCAAGCATTAAAAAAGAGGCCAGGAAGCAACACTTCTTCCATCTTGGCACCCAGCAACCATGTTATGGGGAAGTCCAAGCAACCACATGGAGACACCCATATGGAAGAGAACTGAGACCCCCCCCAACCAACAGCCCCTGCTGAGTTCCCAACCACAACAGCCAGCAGCCAGCATTATCTTGCCAGCCAAGTGAGTATTCTACCTTGGAAGTAAAGCCACTTGCAAGCCACCCAAGTTGATGTCACATGGTACAGGAATGAGCTGTCCCTATTGAGACCTGCCTAATTGCAAAATCATTAGTAAATAAATGTTTTTTTTAAGCCACTAAGTAGTAGGGTAATTTGTCTTGCAATAATACATTGCAGAAATCGTCTTCCCGAAGAAGAATCAGCATATCTCATTCCAGGACTTCTACTAATTCTACCATGCTCAATCACCCTGTATGAACACTTAAAACTGTGGCTGTGTGATCAAGTCCTCTAAATGAACACTAGCAAAGATGTGATTAATAACCTCAGGAATCCTATGAAGCAGGGAGAAAGCTCAGCACGGACCTCCATATCTATGCATTCTCAAGCACTGAACAGGATCAAATACAAAGCCAGCTTTCTAATGAGTGTCTGACCAAGTTACCAGGCACAGAAAAAATACTCATCTTTGATAATAATTGCCACAACTGAATACTATTTTACAAATTTTGTTATACATATTTTGCCATTTTATAAATAATGTAATACAAAAACAAAGAACACTGAATTGTACACTTTTTTAAATTTTTGTGTGTGTGTGTGAGAGAGAGAGAGCATGTGCATAAGCAGGGGCAGGGGGCAGAGGGAGAAACAGACTCCCCACTGAGCAGGGAGCCCGATGTAGGACTCCATCCCAGGACCCTGGGATCATGACCTGAGCCGAAGGCAGATGTTTAACCGACTGAACCACCCAGGTGCCCAAACTATACACTTTAAATGGGTGAATTACATGGTATGTGAATATATCTCGATTAAGTTGTGTAAACAAAAATCACCATGCACATATAGGGCAATTCCATCAACCAGCTTATAAAGCTCAAGGAAATCTAGGATAACAGATAAATTAGCTGTGGCCAAAGCTTAAGTCAGAGACTGAGAATGAGCAGGACCTCATCCGAGGATTATAATTCCCCTACAATCTAAGTCAAGCACTTCCAATAAGGATCTCCACCCACCAACAGCTCAGGTCATCTTTGAACAGTCTATCTTAAAAAGACTTTTCCTTGGGACACCTGGGTGCCACAGTCGGTTAAGCGTCCGACTTGGTTTCAGCTCGGGTTGTGATCTCAGGATCGTGAGATCAAGCCCTGCATTAGGCTCCGCACTCAGCACAGAGTCTGCTTGAGTTCCTCCTCCCTCTGCCTCTGCCCTTCCCGCTCATGGTCTCTCTCTCTCTCCCTCCAAAATGGATAAATAAATCATAAAAAAAAAAAAAAAAAAAGGCTTTTCCTTATATTGAGTTAAAACCCACCTACCCATAGCTTCCACTCATTGACTCCTCTTTCCCCAGTATTTGAAGAAAGCTCTATCACACTGCTTGTGTCTTCTTTCCTCCTGACTCCACATACTCATTCCTACAGCTACTCTTCATGTGGGCACTGTCTCAAGTTCCTCCATCACCTGGTTGCACAGCTCTGAGTATATACAGTATGTCTCAGTATCCAAGAATATGAGCTTTGCAGTCAGAACCCCTTGGTTTAAATCTGAGTCCCATCTCCTAGTAGCCACATGACCTTTAGCCAGTTATTTTACCCTTTTAAGCTTCAAGTTCAACATCTGTAAGATGGGGATAGTAGAAAGAAGTCTCATCTTTGGGAGAGGAACCAGGGCGAGACTGGGTACCTGAGATGAAAACCACATGTAGTCAGAATTACCCTTGTGTATCTATTTAGGATGGCCAACATCCGATCCCTCCAAATGTCTTTCTGCATTTGAACAGGTCCCCATTTCTTCATTTACACACAATTGCTCCCCCTCAGCCAAGCACAAGCAAGTAACTCAAGCTTATTAAGTGCATTCATGATGCACTGCACTATAAAGACCCCACCTCAACGATGAGTTCAGCAACTAGCACAGTGTCTGGAACCCAAGCAGCCCACCCAAATTCTTAGCTTTTATTATTCTATCTCTTTTGTGATTCTAGGAGGGAAGGCCACAATCTACCCTGAGGTTTCTAAGGTGGACAGCCCAGGGCAGAACAGGACAGACCTACAAGGGGGACAGTGTTAAAGATTTTTCTTTTTTCTAATATCATGCCCAGGACCTCTTTTTCGGTTTTCAGTGATCTTCTACTTCCTTCAGTGGGCAAGATAAAGGCAGCTGGAAAACCCACAAGAGCACCCTGGAGAAGCAAGCCTGGCCCTACCCTTCGAAGACCCCCCCCACCCCCCGTGCCTACCAGCAGCTGTGTTCGCACTCATCTGGAAGTAGTCCTGCGGATTCCCAGACAGCTCAGACCCACGCACACGGGCACAAGAGGAGAAGGTGGTTTGCTGACCCCATCCCGCTGAACACAAAACACACACATTTCTATTCACCCCCCACCCCAGAAGCCTGCCCTATCACCTGCACAAATGTAATTGCCTTATTAACTAAACCTTTGTGTGTCTTCAAGCCTGGTGAGTGGAGCCACCCAGGTGTACTGTTGAAAACTAAAATCAAATCTATTCCACCAAAGAGCTGAACCACTACACAGTGAAGAAGGTTGAGGGTTTTTGTTTTTTTTTGTTTTTTTACTGTAACAATAATTATAGTCAACTGCCTGGTCAAACCATTCAACAACAAAGGGGGCTTTCCCACCAGTGACTGGTGACACCCTCTGCCCAGATGGCAGGGACCACGAGCCTGTGTCCGCATGGCCACTGGGAAGACAGCCCTCTCTGCCACAGCACCACACCCAGCTCTGTGCCCAAGTCTGAGACTGGAAGGGGGGGAAATTCCTGAGAAAGACCATTAATAACACTCCTTCCTTTCACTACTTGTTTCAGGGAGGAGAAAATATTTGCATTTCTGATAACCTGTGTTCGGTGACAGTTTGTCACCCTCTCACCTGACCAAGCCGGAGGCAATGCAAAGCTCTTACCAGACCCCTGTCATTGGCCCAAGTGCTTCTGGCAAGGTCCGTGTGATGAGTGGCAAGGAACACACCGTGCAATGCACTCTCCTGCAGAAACCATGTAGGAGATGGCTGTCAGCTTGGTGGCTGAGCCCAGCCAAACAGAATGAGCACACTCGGGACTGAGCCATAATCCTCATTTACACTGAGTTCTTCATTCCACTTACTGGTTACGCTTCAGGCAAGACATTTCCTCTAGTGGGACTACTCAATGAAAAAAATACACGTAGCAGGAGAATTAAGTCCCGCCTGTATCAACGTTATTTAATCTTAAGTCAGGGGCTGGTAGGGTGGTCCCTGGACTGACAGCACACATCATCTGGGATCTTACTAGAAATGCAAGTTCTCAGGCCCCGCCTCAGACAGATGGAACCCAGCTATCTGCTTTGCCAAGCACTTCGGGTGATTCTGATGCATGAAAAATTGAGAGTCACCTGTCTTAAGGTACCATGAGCTGTGCAACTGGCATCTCTGGGGTGACCAGCATTCCATTCGCTGCAAAGGAGCATGGTACTGGGGGCAAAAGCCAGAGTCTGGCAGCCCCGTAAGAGAAGCAGGGTCGTGGTCATTCAGCACAGTAAGCACCACAGGCCAAGTACAAGGCAACTCAGGGACTGAAGGTCAAGTGACAGGAAGGTTGGGGGGCGTCATAAGGCACAGATGCTGTCCTCAGCTGAGGATAGAAAGGTACTCACGCTGCCAACTTCAGAGTGCTCTGCCATCTATGGGCCACAAGGACTCATTCTCCAAATTTTATCAAAGGTTAAATCTTCTCTTCAAGTGCAATTTTACACTGAAGCTTAATATATGAAACAGAAAGCAGGGGCGTCTGGGCACCCCCCCACACACACACCTTACTTCTCCTCTCACCTCTGCCCCTGGGTAGCCCCTGAAATGCTTCAGTGGATATGTGAGGGTTTCTGAGAGCAATTTGAAAGGCAGAGGCTGCTTATTAACAATACTGATTCCTGAGCCCCACCAGACCCACTGAGCTAGAAGAGCTGATGGGCCCTGAGGACCTGTACTGTTCAGTTTCTCCAGGTAATCCTGATGGCCAGGCAGATAGAACCTCTGAGCAGTGGGAGTCTCAGAGGAGGGCGTTGGAATCACTTGGGGGAGCGTGTTAACCCTGCCAATTCCTGGGCCCTTCCCAAGCCCTACAGACACCAGCTCTCCAGAGCCCAGGAATCTGCATTGTTAAGACGGTTCTTGTGAGCATCAGGAGTGAGAAGCCCTGTGGCCTGAGGCCAGAAAACAGACTCCATCCCTCTCATTTCCACACCCCACACCAAACTGTGTTGTCTATCCATCTCCCCACCCCAATCTCCTTCAATCTCTCACGACCTTATCTGAAAATATCAAGAGAACTTATCCTTCCTGATCTCTTCGGACAGGGAGTACCCCTGCCCAGTCCCTGAGCCTTCACCTCCGGAGCCTGGGTGTCCAGTCACATTCTGGGAGCAGGAAGGAGACATGTCTTGGAGCCCTGACTCCTGTTCAGTCTTATCCCTTAAGTCTGAGAACAGGACTGCAGACAACTAGGCACCAGTGAACTGCTTTGACCAGTGGACCATGGTATACTCCAGAAGAATCACCTGAGAAATTTTACAGACTAGATGTCTAGGCCCTACTCAACTTCACAGATTCTGCCTTAATTGCTTTGGGTGGGGGGAAGGCATTGGTATTTTTTAAAGGCCTCTTGGATTATAATGCACAAGCAGGAGCACCTGGGTGGCTCAGCCAGTTAAGTCAGGTCATGATCTCATGGGTTGTGGGATCGAGCTCCGTGTCGGGCTCCCCACTGAGTGCAGAGTCTGCTCGAAGATTCTCTCCCTCTGCCCCTCCCCACTCAAATAAATAAATAAAGCTTTTTTTTTTTTAATGCACAATCAGGGAAGAAAACCACTGTCTAGAGCAGGGCTTCTCAAATGTGACTATGGACAGACTTTATCAAAATGAAGATTTTTGGTTCAGTTGGTGGAGGTGGAGCCTGAGACCCTGCATTTCCAACAGAGTCACAGATGATGCTGGTCGATGGATCACATTTTGAGGAGCAAAGATCTCGCAGTTCTCACACTTTAGAATCACCTGGAGGGCTTGTTAAAACAAACTACTTGACCCACCCCTATAATTTCTAATTCAATGTGTCTAGGATGGGGCCCCAAATTTTGCATTGCTAACAAGTTCTCAGGTGATGCTTATGCTGACAGTCCAGAAACCACACTTGGAGAACCACGAAGACCATGGTTTTAAATATGAGTGTACATCAAAACAGTCTGGGGAACTTTCAAAAGCAGGTCACCAGGCCTGATCCACAGGAGCCCTGGGAAGGAGCCCAAAAATTACACCTCGACAAGCTTCCCGGGGGACTCGTGTCGTCCACTAGGCCAGACACCACACGCGGGTCTAGAATTTGCATCTTGCAAATGCAATAAGCATTTCTGGGACTGATTGCAAACTTCACTGGAAATCAGTCTGAACGTCACAAATAGACTTCGTAATAAAATGCCACGGCACACCTGAGACCCTTTCTCATCAGCCACCACCAGGCCACTGTAAGGAAAAGAGAATGAGGCCACGTGGAACCAGAAAAGCTCCTAGTAACTACCGAGTTCCCTGGGAGCCTCTCCTCTAGGGCTGGAAACCTAACCCATGGGCTTAGAAAAGACAATGCCACAGAAGCTCTTCTTGGGAACAACATCTATATGTATAAGGGAAAGTAACACAGCATGGTGGTTAATTAAACAGGTGTTAGATTCAGAAGACACAGGTGAGGATGCTGGGTAACCTCAAGAGGCTTCCATTTCCTCATCTCGGAAATGGGGGAAATGGTACCTCCTTTGGGTGCTGAGAGGTACCTCCCTTTGGGTGTTGAGAGGACAGGAGATAATGTCTGTAATGTACTGAGGGCTGATACTCAGTAAGATCGCAAATACACGAGAGTTCTGACAGCAGAGCCATAGTCTTAGAGTTGGAAGGGACCTTGATTATGAGTCTTCAGCCAATAAAGGAAACTCAAAGAGCAGTAACACAGCATCCCCTGGGCACCTGTACGAAAGGCCGTATCTCAGGCCCACCCCAGACCTTCTGGATCACAATCCGAATTTTAACACGACCTCCGGGACATTCCTATGCCCATTAGTTTGAAGAGCACTGAGCCACACTAAACCCACTGGTTGTGGCATCTATCGGTGGTTCCCAACCTTGCCCATTTGAAATCATCTACAGAGCTTTTAAAAAAATTCTCATGCGGGCGCCTGGGTGGCTCAGTCGTTAAGCGTCTGCCTTCGGCTTAGGTCATGATCCCAGGGTCCTGGGATCGAGCCCTGCATCGGGCTCCCTGCTCAGCGGGAGGCCTGCTTCTCCCTCTCCCACTCCGCCTGCTTGTGTTCCCTCTCTCCTGTCTCTCGCTGTCAAATAAATAAATAAAATCTTAAAAAAAAAAAAAAATACTCATGCAAGCACTAGTTTTCTGCACTACCTACCTGCAGACCCTGTAGCGAGGCTGGCGGGCAGGGTTTGTATGGCACATTGATATTGCTATGGATATAAAACATTGAACATATTTTAAAAAAAGTACTCAGTTAAGGTGCTACCCTCAGAGAATCAGACTTAACTAATATGGGAGGTAGCCTGAGAACTGGGATTTTTACAATCTTCCCAGATACTCCACTTGGAACAAAGATTGAGACTCACTAGTACAGGATAAGCATGCGGGCTCTGGGGTCACATGAATGGGTATAATCCTGCTCCACCACTCACCGGCTGTGTCACCTGGGGCAGCTTACCTCACCTACCATCACTTTGGCCTTACTTTCCTAACCTATAAAATCAGCATCATGATTGTACCTGTCTCATAGAGACACTTAGAGGATAAAATGAGATATAATCCTTGGAACACACACAGAACTGTGCCAAGCACACGGTCAGTTCTCAGGGAAAGTTAAACACTGTTAACTTGAGCAGGTGGATGGATATTAGCTTCTACTGAAAGACTTCCAATGACAAGGAGTTCTCGTTTCAGGTTAAGCACTTTCCTCTGTGGGGGACACTTGTTAGAAAGCTCTTCTAACAATCATGAGGGCATAGCAATAATCAATGAGGTCGGCCCTCTGTTCTTTGCCACAACCCAGCTCACGAGCACTGCAGATGGATGATCCCTGAATAACACCGCACACCACACATGCACACATACACACATTCCTCACTGAAAACCCCTGGGTCTGGGCCACCCACTTAGGAATGTAGTCCCAAGGTCCTGGCCTGGGAAGAATGGGTTACTTCCAGCAGCAGGCACGCTCAGCAGCAGGCTGCAGGCTCTGCCTCTAATGAGCAGTGTGACCCGGGACCAGTCACAGTGCTCTGGGCCTCAGTTTCCTCTCCATTATACAAGGGGGTCCACCCCTGTGGTCGCTGCCAGTGCCACCCTTCTTGGGTTCCCTGGGGTCACAAAGGACCGAGTCATGTTTTTATTTCACAGTCTTCAACAGAACAAAAAAGGCAGCTTTCTTCCCACTGACCACTCCGTACAGCTGTGTGATTTACATTTCTACAGCCTCTTAGTGATTAGCCAGTAAACGAAAATTTAACAATAGGCTTTCTCTAAAAGTCTTCTAAATATAGACACATTCTCTGGGAGAGCAGAGGATTTCCTGAAGGGTTTTTCTGAGGAAACTAACAGGCCTAAATAATAGATGGTGCTTGGATTGAACTTGTATATGGAGAGAGAGAGAGAGAGAGAGAGAGAGAGAGAGAGAGAGAGAGAGAGAGAGAGAGAG
>NC_058412.1:26300704-26314275 GCF_002201575.2 Neomonachus schauinslandi | reverse complement strand
TGTGTGTGTGTGTGTGTGTGTGTGTGTGTGTGTGTGTGTGTGTGTGTATAAAAACAATGTGACGATTGTGTTGGGTTTTCCCTGAGAACTCTTAAGACACGGGGAATCATCTGTCAGACTGTCTCCGCCAATTTTGCTTTCACTGTGTCTCTTGAATTCATTCCTTCCTCTGCTTTTAAATGAGCCCCTTTGAGGTTCTGGCTCCTTGTGTGCCGACCTGGACCGAGTTTCCCCACTCGTCAGCTCACCCCTCAGGCCCAGCCTCTCTTTTTCTACCTGGAGGGCCTGCCAGACCCTCCACCACAGCAAGCCCAACACCCCACACAGCCTCCTGGCCCACCCTCCTTCCCCCACAAAAACCTGAAACGACTTCTCTCCCCTCTTCCTCCTGCCCAAAACGTGAAATCTGGCTCTTCCTCCTAAGTCCATGTCTGTGCCTCTGCTTTCCTCATTTACACCCTCCTTTCTAACCTGGAGCACTGCCTCTGAGGTGGATTTCCCCTGCAAACTGCCCCGTACCCCCACTGCAGGGTCTGTTCATGTCACCCCCAGCTTCTCTAAGCCTGTCAAATTCAGAAATCCTAACAGCTTCTTTTTACCAAGACTCTGCTATGTACCAGGCAGGGTGCTGGATTCTTCACTTAGATTTTGTGCAATCCCATTTACAATGGACACAGGTCTCCATTTTGGGCTCAGCCGTTGAGGTTCTGGGACAACACCTGGATTCAAATCTGGGTCTGTGCCCTTGCCATGGAATCATGGTGCTGCTGGATGAACAAGTGAGGTGGGGAATCAAGCTTCTCCCAGCTCTTGGCTCAACCTACCACTTCACCCCTGTCACCTTCCCTTCCTCTCCAAGCATCCTGTAATATGAGCAAATAGAAACCCTCCCCTACCTTTCAGACACAACTTCTGGTTCCCACCCCTGGGCTTTTGTTCACACTGGTCTCTGCCTGGAAGGCCCTACTCCCAGACTCAGCCTCCAAAAACACCCTACGCCTATCTCCATTCCCTCCGGATCCTGCTCTGGAACTTTTCTAACACAGCTGAGTTCGAGATCAATCTCTCTCTTTTGAACCCCAGCGGCACTTGGTTCCTCTCCTGTATCAATCCAGGTGCTTTTCGGATCCATTTCACACTGTGGCAGGCTCTTGAGTGGCAGGAACCAAGTCTTCTTTGTGTCCCCACCAAAGGTCTTCCACCCCAGCACCCGGTAGGAGAGTGTTCCCATACAACTGGTACTCAACAAATATTTGCAGCATTGAGCAGATGTTTCCAGATGCTCTCAAGGAGAAACAAGAGTCATAAACTATGAGTAATCATCTTACCGTTTCCAATATTTTGAAGAATTCCTTATCCACATGAGGACTCTTTTATCACCTACAAGTAAAAACCAACTCTAGCAAATGAATGGAAGTTATAAGGAAGCATGTTTCAGCTCCACAAAATCAGTTTTATTTTTCACAAAGTTGTCTGTAAAATAAAACGGGTGGTCATGAAGGAGTGAGCTTCTTGTCTCTAGGAGGATTCAAGCAGGCTCACTGGCCTGCGCTGTCAGTGCCCGGAGGATCCCTGGGTTAGAACAGGGATGGGGTAGCTGAATTAGATATCTGACTTCCTAGATCATTTCCAAATAGGAGTCTAAGCCACCCCCTTCGTGCAGTCAGGACACCTACTGAAGATGATGAGCACATTCTGTCAGGCAACAACTGAAAACAGTTCCCTGAAACCTTACCCCATGTCACTCAGCCAAGCATCAATGTCACTTAACCCTGAAGTTGTGCAACAATAAAAAGTCAAAGAAGCCAATGAGTTCATCCTCTGATCCCAAACCCTTGTTTTTCTCATTTTCCGTCTATGTGTGATTTTAAAACATTTTCCAGATCACCAAAAGCCAGCTTTTTTTTTTTAAAGATTTTATTTATTTATTTGAGAGAGAATGAGAGAGAGCACATGAGAGGGGGGAGGGTCAGAGGGAGAAGCAGACTCCCCGCTGAGCAGGGAGCCCGATGCGGTACTTGATCCAGGGACTCCAGGATCATGACCTGAGCCGAAGGCAGTCACTTAACCAACTGAGCCACCCAGGCGCTCAAAAGCCAGCTTTAATATGTAGACAGTTGGGGTGGCGACTGCTTTGCAAACTTTAATGAAGTTAAATGACACAACTGTAAATCAAGAAAGATTATTTAAGCCATGAGAATCATAAAGGTTTGTCTGCAAGTAACAATGCTAATGTGCAATGAACCAAAAGGTATGATTCTTGCAATCCTGGACACCTGAGGTCCATTCAGAAAATGTATGGGCTTGAATCCTCTGTAGTTGCAGGTACTGATGTGGACAAATATTTAAAAAGAGAAGCTAATATGAGGTCATCTTTTATAACTTTCAGCAACAAGTTCTGCGACAGGAAATAAAAAGTGAAATGAGTAACAATCTCAAGTGAGAGAAAATAAACACTTTCTTCTTTCCGAGTCAAAATTTTGTCATCACACTTTCAAAAATCTGCTACAGCTATCTTTATTAACTGAGTAATCCCACTTTGAGCCAGGGGGAGTAGGCATTATAATCTCTGAAAATAAACGGTCAATCGGTGAGGGATGAACTGTTGCTGGGAAGAATGAACAAAGGGCACTGCTTCCCGAGAGAAAGGACAGCCCCCGACACCATCCAACAGTCCCAGGGCGACTGATTTCTCTCGCAGGCATCTGGACATGGCACCCAAAAGCTTCAATTGTCTCCCACCCAGATGAAAACGCTACACAGACAGGTAGGATCCTCAAACCAAAATGAGTCATAACGTTTACTAATGAAACATAACTTGACCCTCTTCAGTGCTGTGCTGTGAATCAGACCAGGTAACCTGTGGATTGCTCCCACACACACCTCCATTTATGTAACAGTTTATAAAACAGGCCTCAAAAAGGGTGTCCAAGAAACCTGTATGAAAAGCATCCAAATCCATGAAAATGTGGTCAAGAACCCAGATACGAGTCTTCATGTAAACATCTAAGTAAATAGTAAAGGGTAAGATCACTCCAACCCAACGGTGTTAAGCTTTCGGAAACTTAACTCCATCTGTTTCTAAGTGACTTTTTTTTTTTTAATGGAACTCCATTAGAACTTTATAGAAAGATTACTGAAACTGAAATCGCTCTAAAAAAAATGTATTTTTATGGGGCGCCTGGGTGCCTCAGTCTGTTAAGCGTCTGCCTTTGGCTCAGGTCATGATCCCAGAGTCCTGGGATCGAGTCCTGCACAGGGCTTCCTGCTTGGCGGCGGGGGGCTTGCTTCTCCCTCTCCCACTGCTGCTCCCCCTGCTTGTGCTCTCTCTCTCTCTGCCTTCTGTAAAATAAAATCTTTTAAAAAAAATGTATTTTCACATATCTTATATTTTGTCCCATATGATGTGATATAAATATTGATCCCTGGGTTGAAATTTGAAAATTAAATGTGAGCTCTAGAAGCAGTCCAGTCCCACAGAACGCCCAGAGATCATAACACCCCATAGACACAGGAGACTGTGAGTTAACCGGCCAGACCTCTGCTGACTGCATATGAACAGAATACTGGTGAGCACAATACCTATTGGATCGATACAGCAGCTCTCAGAACGGTTAAATGCAGGACTTAACACTTGGTTATTATTATTCTTGCTTGGAAAATAGCAATAGGTAACACTTAACCTAATGCTATTTTTTAACAATGGTTCCCACTTTTCCATTTTGCACTGGGCCCTGCAAATGATGTAGCTGGTTTGGTCTTGATTTGATGATTTGAACCTCTGAATCCAGTGAGGCCTGAAGCCACCAACAGAAATCTTAGGACCTCCAGTTATCTGGCAATAAACAGCCTCTTTTCCTCTAGCCGGTCTGTGTATCTTTCACTTAGAGTCAATGGGTCCTGCCTAAAACAACCTCTGGTCCATCTTCTCTCCTACAACAACCTACAGACGCCCACTGCACTCAGCCCTGGCTGCCTCTAGGCAGGATCCTCTAGGATCTACACATTCTTCCTTGTATTAGTTTCCTCTTACTGTCTATGAAGTTGTCACCATCTTAGTAGCTTAGAATAATACACATTTATTATCTCACGGATTCTATAAGTCAGTAGTCTGGGCACAAAATGAGTGAGTCCTCTGCTTCAGAGTCTCAAGAGGCAACAATCCAGCTGTCAGCCAGCCTGCAGTCTCCCCTGAGGTTCAACTGAGTGAGACTCTACTTCCAAGACCATTCAGGTTGTCAGCAGAATTCATTTCCTTGCGGCTGTAGGACTGAGGGCTCCAGCTTCATCCTACCCACCAGCGAGACACTACCCCCAGGTTCCTGTCCCGTGGCTCTCTCCACGGCAAGCCACAAGCACTACAGGCAGCTTACTCTTTCCAAGCCAGCAAGAAGTCCTCTTGCTCCTGTTGGCTAAGGGGTCACAGACAACATAACATAACCAAGGAGGTGACATCCCATCACCTTTGCCATATTCTATTAACTAGAAGCAAGCTGTAGGTTCTGCCTACACTCGAGGGAGTGTTGTGATCATCTTGGCCTCTGCTTGGGCTGTGAGCTCCACAGAGCAGCATCCTGATTGTATTCCTGGCCCCCTGCACGCTGCCTTCTTCATAGCAGGCACTTCAAAGTTAGTGAGTTGAAATGAAAGGTTGAGGCCAACATAAGATACAGACTTCTAAGGACATAGACAGAGAGACAAATCAGCTATAAAAACATTAGTTGTTTAAAACTAAAAAAGAGAGGGCGCCTGGGTGGCTCAGTTGGTTAAGCGACTGCCTTCGGCTCAGGTCATGATCCTGGAGTCCCGGGATCGAGTCCCGCATCGGGCTCCCTGCTCAGCAGGGAGTCTGCTTCTCCCTCTTCCCTCTCGTGCTCTCTGTCTCTCATTCTCTCTGTCTCAAATAAATAAATAAAATCTTTAAAATAAATAAATAAATAAATAAAATAAAAAATAAAAAAAAATAAAACTAAAAAAGAGAGAGAGAGAGGGGGGCGCCTGGGTGGCTCAGTCGGTTGAGCGTCTGCCTTCGGCTCAGGTCATGATCCCAGGGTCCAGGGTTCGAGCCCCGCATCGGGCTCCTTGCTCCGTGGGGAGTCTGCTTCTCCCTCTCCCACTCCCCCTGCTTGTGCTCACTCTCTCTCCTTCTCAAATAAATGAATAAATAAATCTAAAAAAAATTTTTTTTTTTTTTAAAGAGAGAGAGAGAGAGAATTTACCCACACTGAGACCAAAGGAGTGAAAATTAAGGCTTTTTAAAATCCAGCAATTCCAAATTTGGGTCTTTTCAAAATGTGAATACCATCTTCTAAGACTGTGGCCTTGTCTACAGGATAAACATTTGGGTGCTTTATCAAAAGTAATATGCAGAAAATTTGCTCACATTGGGAAGAGAAGATAAAATAATTACTTTTAACCAGGTAGAACTATTATCACAAAAACTGATGATTTAAATAAGCCTTGCGCCCCTCCCCCCAAATCTTTCTACTTGGAAAGGAAATAGATATTTTTTTAGACCTAGTTTTTCTTCAATATTCAGGTGAAGTATCTTTGCATTCATTTATTTTGCAGGAAGAAAAAAGATACATAATGGGGAAAAAAACTCCCTATTTTGTTGGAAAAGTAAAGGAACTCCTTCTTCAGCTCTTTCTACAAAGGTTCCTAGTCTTATAACAGGCGATTCCTTTCCTAAAGACACATCTAATAAAAGTGTGGATCATTGCTGAAATTCTGAACTGGGCTGTTTCCAAACATCTGATGCATTCCTTCAGCAACGTGCAGGACTGAGTCAGCAGGACCCCAAGGAACGGCCAAGCAACACCACCTCATCTCTTCTCCGTCTCAACTTCCTCATCCTCACACAAGAAAGCTTTGTCCCTGCCAACACTGAGGGCGCGTTCTGGATAAGAGCATGCCCTTCGTTTCACTTTTGAACTATTCTGGAAACGAGTAATGGCACCTGCCTCCAAAACAAAATGTCACAATGTCACAATCACTCCTGTTACTTTTATTAATGTTGTACTACCTTTCTCATCATTCCTGCCCTTTAACGTCTTTTATTCCAGTATACCCCCTTTAAACCCAGCGTCCTCAAGCCTCAGTGTGGCTCAGTCGCTAGATGCTTGTGAAAACCAGGGTCATGGGGTCACCCCCTGAGTGTTCCAGTTTGGTAAGGCTGGGGTGGGGCCCCACAACCTGATTTTGCTATGCATCCCACAGGGGACCACAGTGCACAAGGGGTCCAAGCACCACACCTTGATACACGCAGCCACGAAGAATACGGAGAAGTGTGATTTAAGCATCTTCCACATTGAAGAACAGAAAAGAACTAGAAAGTCCCAAAGGTACAAAACTCACATTCACTGAATGGCAAAACGGCTTCCCTGGGTCCCCTCCGTGAGCATGCAGAATAGAATGTGTAGTGACGTGCATGGCTCAGATTACAAGGTGCCCATCTGAGACTGGGGAACTGCTCCATGCCCTTGGGAAGGGGGAGAAAACAAGCTTCTAGTCCCCAAAGCCTGGAACCGAAGGGAACCAACTTCCATGCACCCCTCCTCTGTCTACACATGATGAAAAGGAGGGGCTGGGTCTATCTAGAACAGTGCTTTTCAAACCATAGCTGCTTCAGCATTGCCTAGAAGGCCCACTAAAACACAGAGTGCTGGGGCACCTGGGTGGCTCAGTCGGTTAAGCATCTGCCTTTGGCTCAGGTCATGATCTCAAGGTCCGGGGATCTAGCCCCGCATCGGGCTCCCTTCTCAGTGGGGAGCCTGCTTCTCCCTCTCCCTCTGCCCCTCATCCCCAATCACATTGTCTTGCTCGCTTCTGTCTGAAATAAATAAAATCTTTAACACACACACACACAGTGCTGGGTCCCATGCCTTGTTTCTGGTCCAGCGGGTCTAGGACCGGGCCTGAGAATCTGCATTTCCAACAAGTTCCCAGGTGCTGCTGCTGCCTCTGGTTTAGGGACCACACTCTGAGAACCACTAGGTTTGTGGAGTGCCAGTCAAGCCGTCCATACTATCGGACGGAACGGGGCAATTTTACCTAAGAAAGAGCCTCGAAGACTCAAAAGTGAGCATTAAAAATGGTTACACAGGAAGCCTGGCTGTACTATACATTCTCTCCTACAAAAGGACCTGCTTAATAACATAATCTCAGTAGCCACTGATGGAAATGAATTTCAGTTGGTCCTTCCCTCAGAAACAAATGTGACTTGCAATGTTTATTAATCAAGAAACCTTACTGAGAGTCTGCTGTGCACACAGAACCACTGTGTAGGCCACCTTCCTAATGGATAAAAAGCAAAACAAAAACAGGGTCCTTGCCTTTGATTCACTTATCATCTGTATTATTTCACCTCCAATTACTAAGAAATTTTGGACTAACTTAACATAACCTTTTCACTATTACAGTTAAGAAAGAAAGAAACACAGCTCTCTTGAAAGGATTCTTGTCTTTGCTTACACTCTACTTTTAGGAGGACAAAGCAAGTCACGGGGCAGGGGGGGGCACAAAGGTGAGGATTTAGATATTTTTTATTTGCAAACCAACTTCCACGCCATTCCCCCCAGAGACCATAAACCTTCGTTAAACGGCCCCATCAATATAAAGGTGTGAAACACAGATCTGTAATCATCAAAAACCTACTGTAATACACTAAGCCTCCTATTTTTCAAGACAAGAAATATACCAACACATTATAGACAAAAATTTCACCAACTGGGGACGCCTGGGTGGCTCAGTGGGTTAAGCGTCTGCCTTTGGCTCAGGTCATGGTCCCAGGGTCCTGGGATCGAGCTCCACATCGGGCTCCCAGCTCGGCGGGAAGCCTGCTTTCTCCCTCTGCCTCTGCCTCTCCCTCAACTTGTGCTCTCTCGCTCACTCTCTCCCAAATAAATAAAATCTTTTAAAAAAAATTTCACAAACTAAAAACTTTTCACAAAACAACCAGAAAAAACCTTAATATCACCGCATGTTTTGACAGCTCTTTTGTGAAGCATTTTCATGAACCTCATTTTCTTTGATACTTACCTACAAAACGGGAGGTATAGCCAATGGGTGCTAGTAACCGCATTTACAAACAAGAACAAAATCACCCAGGGACAGTGAGTGACTGCCCCAAAGGCCCAGCAGAGGTGGCCTTTGCACCTACCTCGGGCTCACCCCACAATCTGTGAAATTAGATGGGGTGGGGGGGTGCACTGAACAAAACCTCAGAACAGCATTCAAATGTATTCCAAAAATCATATACTCTGAATTTAACACATCCTAACCACTCTCTTGAATTTGCCATGGTGGCCAGATTGGGATTCTTAGCTGCCGTTTTTAAAGAATTTAACATCTTAATTTTTTTTTTATTTAGAACCATGTGCGGATCCCCACTAATGTGCCTTTTAACACAGCAGTGACCAGAGGCTTTTCCTTTTTTAACCCTCAAGCTTTCATCCTAAGTCTTGGCCGGTGGCTCTGGTGAACATGGTCTCCCAGAGCTCGGCAGAGGCCTGGGGCTGTCAGCAGCACAGAGGCTGGTCTGGTGATCTGGGCACAGTGCATGCGGTCAGGCTACGATGATCATTTGTGTCGCCGGCCTTGGGTACTTCACTGTTCTATATGCAGTTTTTCTCATCCATAAAAAAAAGAGCATCAATTAAAAAAAAAAAAAAATTGAATGAATTTTCAATTTAAAGCATTCTTTGTCCGTGCCTTCAAAGAAGTGCTGTAAAAAACCAAATCGTGCCTTGTGTTTTATTCCTTAACAATAAAATCCACTTGCATTTACAAGGCCCCGTGTTATTTATGGCCTTCCGCAGCCTGCAAGACCTGACTGGGAAGCAGCTCTAGCTCCCTGATCGCCTATCACTCCAGTCCTCACTGACAACCCAACAAACCCACTTCTAGGTCCCTGCCCCGGGCCGGGTCTATCCCCTCCCAGGGCCTTTGTGCTAGCTGTTCTCACCGCGGAACAACAATCTCCTCTGTGAAGATTCTCCCTTAATTCATCACCAAAATACATTCAGCCTTTCGTTCTCCCCCGTGAAGAACTGATCCCATCGGTTCGGTAAAGTGGACCACGTCAACTCCGGATTGGCAACACCGTCCTCAAATTCATCTTCCCGAATCCATGACCAAACTCATCTTTCCTCTGCTCCAGCAGAACCAAGGGCACGGATTCAAAAACCAGCCCATCCATCTCCTAATTTACAAAACACGACATTTCGCAAACTGTTTACGTACGTCCGTGCCAACATTACTCAAATGTGGAGCAGTGAGGGGGCCACGGGGACTGGGAGAGTTGGCCAAGAGCAGTATTCAGGGATCTAAAATTACAGGGAAAATCGTACAACATTCATTTTACTTGGTCCCAAATCTCTATCAGATGATGTTGAGCAGAAAGATTCTAAAATTGGCAGGGAGAAAGGAAAAGTTGTCTTAAAGTTTGGGCCATGCCAGGGCAGCCTCCAGAAAGAAAGCTGGAGGAAACAGAATAAGGCGGTGTGCCCTTGAAAAGCTGTCATAATAAAGCAGTGTCTGGTAGGCAAGGAGAAGCACAAGGGCAAAGAAAACCAAATGGAAATGATGGCCAAAAGGGGAGAGTAAGCAAAGAAGAAAGGAAGGAGAATCCTCTAGACAGTGTTTAGAGGACAGTATTTACCGCACAACAACATCAGAGATGCTAGTTCAACTGTATTCAATTCAGTCAGAATTGGTACTACAGCAAGGAAGGAGCCTGGGTGCTTAACGTGACACAGAGAAAATCCCACTCCACACTGATGGGGAGACAGACGCCTCTCCCGCCGGGGCCACCTATCCCCAGAGCCAAGAAAGAGTGAAATCACAGGGACCTGAGAAACACAAACAGGGCTGTGTAAAAGGGAGCGCCCAGGAGGGGGCAGGCCAGGGCAGAATGGAAACCCCTAAGAGCTTGAATACGGTCGGGCAGGAGTCCTGCTCTGCATGCACTTCTCATACACTACTTCATGTTCCCCAACATGCCTCTGGATGGTGGTCCAGACAATTATCCTACCAGTTCTGAGCACGGGCTAACCTAGCCTTCCGCCCCTCTACCTCCCGGGTCTCACAGTGAGGCAGTGTTCACATCCAGACAGGAGCCTTGGATCCTAACTCCAAAGACTGAACTTCTTTCCTTTCTTTTTTAAGAGAGGGATGGGAGGGAAGGAACAGAGGGAGAGAGAGAATCTTAAGCAGGCTCCGCGTTCAGGTGGAGCCCAACGTGGGACTCGATCTCACGACCCTAGATCATGGCCTGAGCTGAAATCAGGAGTCAGACTCTCGACCGACTGAGTCACCCAAGTGCCCCCAAAGACCAAATTTTTAACCACTGACCTACACTGCCTTCTGGTTCAGGATAAGAAAATATAGACCCAGTAAAGGGAGAAAGAGGAGGAAGGCAAGAAAAGCAGGTAGGCTGGGGAGGGGGGAAGGGGGACTAGTAACAGGCAGCATTTCCTTCTTGTAACCACACTGTCTTAGGCACACAGATTCTTGGTATCCAATGCACTGTGCCTACATGAAATGTTCAATCCTTAATAAGCAAGGCAAATTAATAGGTACACATGAGCATATACAAATACATTCAGCTCTGATGTGTTTTTCCATAAGTACTGAAAAAAACTAATGTGTCACACTAACAAATTATGTACTATTTTCTCTCCACTAACAAGACAGGAAACATCATTAGTAAAATACGCATTTAGAGCAAGATAAGACCATAGTCTCTCCCTTATCTATATATCATTGTGCTTAATGACTACCTCAGGGAGTTTTTAAAAACATGACCCTGATGAACAGCTGTTGGATGTATTATTTTCTATGTTTCTGTGTATTTAAAATATTTTGCAATTGAAAATAGAATATCTAGTGGGGAAAAAAACACCCAATGTGTTTCAAAATGTTTAAACCTTTTTTTAAAACACTTTAAGTGCACCTATGTATCTTTAACAATTTTGCACATTTTCCACTCTTAACAACAAAGTACATATATTTATCAAACATTCAACTAACTAAAGAAAAACTGGATGAAGTAACCCTATATGCGGCAATCTCTGTATGTACTATTCAAAACTGAGCTAAACCAATATTCAGAGGGCTCTTGCCTTGAGGAGTTTCTAAATTGTTGTTTCTAAGTATTGGGCTTGAGCTTTAAAGTTCCACACAAAGAGTTATAAATAATGCCCAGGAGAGGGTTCCTTCTGGATCACTGCTTCTCAAAATGTGGACTACCTTCATCAGCATCCCCTGGGGTGCTTGTTAAAAACCCAAGAGATGCTGATTCAATAAAGCAGTTTAATAAACTCCTCCTGGGATCAGTTGCACATTCACATTTAGGAACCACCAATCTAGAATCTTTTTTATTATTAATTATTTTAAAGATCCATTTATTTATTTGAGAGAGAGAGAGAGAGCACGAGCAGGAGGGGCAGGGGAGAGAGACAACCTCAAGCAGACTCTGCACTGAGCAGAGCCCAACACGGGGCTCAATCTCAGGACCCTGAGACCATGACCTGAGCCAAAACCAAGACTAGGACACTTAATCACTATGCCACCCAGGCCTCCCAATCTAGATTCTTTTAAAACAGACCATGTAAAAATGGCCACAGTCATAATGCAGATCACCAGCGGCCTGTTCCTTATCTCTCCTACGCCCTGGAGCAGCTCCTGCATTAGGGAAAACGCCAAGATAGATCCACAGTCACAGACTGTATGGGAGGGACCCGGCTCAGCTTCTGCCCACCCATCCTTGCAGCTTTGGGTCGTTGCTAGAACACCAAGTCTTTTTTTTTTTTTAAGCTTTTATTTATTTATTTGATAGAGAGAGTGAGAGAGCACAAGCAGGGAGAGCAGAAGAGGGAAAGGGAGGAGGAGGCTCCCTGCTGACCAGGAAGCCCAGCGCAGGACTCATCCCAGGACACCAGGATCACTACCCGACCCGAAGGAAGACGCTTAACCAACTGCACCACCCAGGTGCCCCGGGACACCAAGTCTTAAGTAGCCTGCCTCTCAAGCCCATGTGCACAGCATCTTTGGGCTTACTTTATGAGTTGATTATATCCTCCCACCCCCCCCAAAAATGTGCTGAAGTCCTGACCCCCCAGTAGCTTAGTAGGTGACTTTATATGGACCCTATTTGGAGTCAGAGTCTTTACAGAGGTAATCCAGTTAAAATGAGGTCATTAGGGGAGGCCTTGTGTCCTGATCAAAAGGGGAAATTTGACACAAAGTCAGACACACATAGAAGGAAGATGATATGGAGGGACACAGGGAGAAGGCGGCCTTCTACAAGTCAAGGAGAGAGGCCTGGAACAGACCCTTCCCTCATAGCCCCTGAAGGAACCAACCCTGTCCACACCTTGATTTGGGACTTCCAGTCTCCAGAACTCTGCGGCAATAAGGTTCTGTTGTTCTAAGCCACCAGTTTGTGGTACTTTGTTGTGGCCCGCCTAGCAAACTCATACAGCTTGGGAACACACAAAGTGAATTCAGGCAGTAAAAGCCAATCCATATCGGGGCTGTCCGGAGGGGCCACAGCACTGGATGTCCCAGCAGCCCAGGGCAGTAGAAAGAACAAGGAATCTGGAGCCACAAGATCTGGGGTAGGGTCCAAGCAGTGCCCCCCTGCCTGAATGGGGGTAATAAATCACGCCTGCCTCTCCTACCCACACAGGCTGTGAAGGTCAAGAAAATGCTCCCCATGTGCTAGAAAGCACTTGGCAAGTTGTCCTCACCCCTCAGCAGCTCCTCAGCGTGTGCCCGGATCTTGGTCAGCGTGAAGAGTGGCGACCCAACCCCAGCACTCCAGCTCCCCCTGTTCATCGCTAGGAAGACTTGGAGACAAAATCTGCACTTCAGGAAAATTCAATTTGAGCTCCCAAACATGTCTGAGCATGTCTGGAAAATCCAAGACAACAAATAACAGGGTCAGAAACAGCAAACTCCCGAGGTTGCCAAAGGTCCTTTCAACAAGTCAGCCTTCCCAAGGGCCAAGGGTTCACTTGGGCAGAGAAACACTTCAATAAGCCAGGCCAGGTAGGAGCCAGGCGGTGCGTCCAGGCCGGCCCACGGGCTGGAGGAGGGCTTCACCATGAAGGTTTAAGTACTATCACCACACAGAATTTATGGTTCCTCCATGTTTGTTTTCACTAGTGTTGAGAACACATATTTGACCCAGGGTGAACTTGACCTCTGGGTCCCTCTCCTTTTGCCAGGCTGTCTGTGCCACATGACAAGATTTCCCAGCCGACCCTCCCACCCCCGCTCCCAGCAGGGGCCATGGTAAACCTCACTGCAGATCTACTGGCAAAGCAGCTGTCAATGGCCATAGCAGGCATACGAAAAATGTGCAATCATTCTGGGCCTGACTCCCAAGCTTGGCTAGCGCAGCATGGAGCCAAGCGGGACGGGAGACAGCCTGAAAAGTCCTCTTGGTCATCTGAACTCCAGCCACATCACATTACTCCCTCCTGGACGATGCCATCTACTGCATCTCTGCAAGGGTATACGTAGCTGTCTCCTCTGCGTATAATTACGGAACACTGCTAGGTTTG